>NW_006295981.1:121615-134518 GCF_000327345.1 Myotis davidii
TCTTCACACAGATGAGGGGTTTCTGTTACTAACGAGAACCCTAGCCAGTTCAAAGAAAAACCCAGCTACCACCAAGGCCTGCCCGGAAGGCCCACTGCTTGAAGACATTACATTTTATCACTCTATGTATACCATTTGTTTTCATAAGTCTCACTTAATACTTTCTCCATTTAAACACTGGAATAAGAGCCATCTTTACTAAGCATCCTGGTTTCATAAATAAGGAAATTAAAGTTAAGAGTGATTAAGTATCTTTTCCAAATCACACAGCTAGTAAAAGGCAAGAAAGAGAGAAAGAAGAAAGAAAGAAAGGAAGAAAGAAAAAAGAAAGGAAGAAAGAAGAAAGGTTGTATTCCTGGAGTCTATTGATCCCCATAAGGAAAGGAAAGGAAAGGAAAGGAAAGGAAAGGAAAGGAAAGGAAAGGAAAGGAAAGGAAAGGAAAGGAAAGGAAAAGAAAGGAAATTGCATCCGGATGGCATGTTACACTAAACCCATGTACATTCTTTCACCCCAGACTTTGCATCAGAGGAAAAGATACAAATACTATGTAATTGATTATATTTTATTGCAGTGTATTTATAGGAACTATACAGAGCAACATTTCTTTTTATTGATTGATTAAGTGAGTGATTTTAGAGAGGAAGGGAGAGAGAGAGATGTAGAAACATCAATGATGAGAGAATCATTGCTTGGCTGGATCCTTCATGCCCTCTTTTGGGGATCGAGCCCACAACCTGGCATGTACCAGAGCAACATCTATCTATATAAAAGCCTAAGTGACCATCACAACTGAATGAACGACTGAACAGGCTGTGTGGGGCGACCAGGCCAGCAGGGGGTTTAGTGAGGGGCGACCAAATGACTGAGCAGCAGGGTATGTGGGGTGATCAGGCTGGCAGGAGGGCAGTTAGGGGAGACCAGGCAGGCAGGCAGGTAAGCGGTTAAGAGCCAGTGGTCCAGGATTGTGAGAGGGATGTCCGACTGCCAGTTTAGGCCCGATCCCCAGGATTGGAGAGGGTGCAAGCTGGGCTGAGGTCCCCCACCCCCTGCCCCCATGCATGAATTTCATGCACTGGGCCTCTAGTTTCTTTATATTATTCATCTCTAAAAGGAGCTGAATGTTACAGGAATGATAGGTGAGATTTTTGGATGGAAAAGCTGCCTCTAAACATGGTTCTATTATTTTCTAGTGACTCTAGCTAAGTCACCCTTTTGACCACTTTCTTCACTTACAAAGTAAAGGTTGGATTTAAACACTTCTAAGATCTTTGCTGACTTTGAGAATCTATCCACATCAATTCACAACAAAATTGAAGCATAGATTTAAGTGATAATCAATGACTTTTTACTTATAGCAGGTTGCTGTGATCTACATCATTATCTTTATGTGAGGGGCACATTCTCAGGGAGGTCCTCTCTGGCCGGAGGAAGGTCCAGCCCATAGCATCTCTCACATCCCTTTATTTTCTCCACCTGTTCATGTCCTTCATAGAAGGAAGTTGTCACGTGTTGTAGTCTTTTTTTGTTGTTGTTGATAGTATTACAGATATAAATTGTAGTCTTCTATGTATTTACTTGTCCTGTGCCTGTTTCTCCCCAAGCTATAGGCTCCCTGAAGGCCATTGAGCTTGTTGCCTGCTGTTTCCTAGCACCTGGAATCATGACTGATATGTAATAAAACACTCAAATATTTGTTGAGTGAATGAGTGAGGAAATTGCCTTTAAAATGATGTGGTGGTTATTCTTTGCCTCTCACTTGCAAAGTTAATTTTAGAAGCAGTTACCAGAGATAAAGGCAGTAAAATCTTAATTTCCGTACATTACAAAGAAAAGCATAATGATGTTCACTAAACTGCTGACAGTATGTTATCTCTGATCTGAGTGTTAAGACTGGGGATAAATTGCATTATCTCTATTTTTCCAGAATATATTTATTGAACATGAATTGTTTTGCAATCAGATTTAAATTTTTTAAAAAGTCCAAACTCTGGTGTATCTCTGGGGGCAGTTAAAGCTATAACTTGTGCATCCGAGATGGGGGGCTTATGGAATCCGTATGGTCATCGGGAGTTTCCCCATTTTTAATGAACTGGAGGCAAGAAGATGCATCTCTATTTCAGACCCCTCTGGAGGCCTGTGTCTCCATGAATCTTGGATCTCTTGAGTACAGCAGGGCAGCTGGCCAGGCCGTAGTTTACTTAGAATCACCCGCAGAGCAGGTTTTGAGTAACCAAGAAAGTGAGAGCAGGGCTACAGGCAGAAGAGAGGAGCGCTGGCCAGTGGTTTCACAGACAGTAAAGAGCAGCAGATGGACAATGTTGGTTGTATCCCTGGAGCCTATTGATCCCCATAAGCATCTTTTGTTATTATTTTTTAAATCCTCACCCGAGGATATTTTTCCACTGACTTTTAGAGAGAGTGGAAGAAAGAGGGAAAGACAGAGAGAAATATTGATGTGAGAGAAACACATTGATTGGTTGCCTCCTGCATGTGCCCTGATCAGGGCCCAGGCCAGGGAGGAGCCTGCAACTGAGGTACATGCCCTTGACCTGAATCAAACCTGGGACCCTTCAGTTCACAGGTGACACTCTGTCCACCAAGCCAGTTTGGCTCGGGCTCATAAGCATCTTTTAAATGCATGACTTAGCACCTGATACATTCAAGAATATAATAATCCAATGGCTACATCATTTTGAAAGCAACACATTTGGGTTAAAACTTTGGCTCTGTATATTCTCAGAGTACCTAGCACAGTTACTTATCTCTAAACTTCAGATTCCTCTAATGTAAAACAAGGCTAATTTCAGCAACTTTCAGGGTTATTGTGTTAGTGATAATAACTAACAAGTAAATGTTTTTCAAAAGTATTTTAGTACAGTATAAAACAGGGGTCCTCAAACTATGGCCCGCGGGCCACATGCAAATACAAATATTGTTTTTGTTCCTGTTTTGTTTTTTTACTTCAAAATAAGATATGTGCAGTGTGCATAGGAATTTGTTCATAGTTTTTTTTTTTTTTTAAACTATAGTCCGGCCCTCCAATGGTCTGAGGGACAGTGAACTGGTCCCCTGTTTAAAAAGATTGAGGACCCCTGGTATAAACACATGTAATAATTGATTTGCCTTTTTCCCTAATGTCAAAGGTTATTAACAACTTTGATAGTATAAAAAGTAAAATGGAAATGAAGTAACTTTAATTCCCCCCCTTCTATAAATAAAAAACTGGAAGGCTCTATGAATTTAAGTAATTTGCCCAAGGTCACATGGACAGAAAGTGTCAAAGCAAAGGTTTGAATTCAATAAGTGCTCTTTACTGGGTTTCCCACACACATTCCCTTTCTGAACTCCAGCTATCAGGGACCCAGGCCTCCATCTAATAGCACAGTGGTTCTCAACCTTGGCTGCACATTAGAATCACCTGGGAATCTTTTTAAAATCCTGATTTCTGGGCCTCACCCTCTGGAAATTCTGTTTCTTTGTTATGGGGTGGGGCCACAATATTAGTAACAAAGAAACAGAATTTCCGGAGGATGAGGCCCAGAAATCAGGATTCTAAAAAGATTCCCAGGTGATTCTAATGTGCAGCCAAGGTTGAGAACCACTGTTACTAGTATAAGACGTGAGCTCCACAGGTGATTCCTTTGAGGCTAATGGGAAACACTGATCCTAAACTCAGCCAGTATCTGCATGTCAGTTCAGATCTCTCACCCTTCACTGTCAGAGATTTTTCTACCTGGGTAGAAACAAGAGAAATGTGAATTATTAATTCATATCAGAAAAGATTTATCTACTTTAGTAGAATACAAAGACAAAATTAATAACCTAAAACATGTCAAAAATACCTGAAAATATAACATTTACCTATAGACAGTAGTGGGCTGATAAACATTTGACAACCAGCTCTCTGAAAACTATTCCCTGACTTGTAGCATTTGCTGATTTCTGTGGTGTAAATACTCCCACCATGGCCTATGTTAAGTTACCAGGGTGAGGATCCCTGATGCAGGAGCTTCATATTATGGCCTCATATTGGAAAGTGATGTACAGGAGCATGTCATATAGTACTAAAGGCCCGATGCACAAATTCGTACAAGATTAGGCCTTTGCAGCCTTGGCTGCCTGGATCCCTCCTTCCCTCCCTGAGGCGGCTGCCTAGATCCCACGGATGCAGCCCTGGCTTCATCCCAGAAGGACAGAAGGATGCCCGGTCTAATTAACATATTATGCTTTTATTATTATAGATTTCCACCACAAAGATAGAAGAGACATGAGTGACTTCAAGAGCCCAGAAAACAATAAAATTTATTACACAATCAGAAAGTAGTAAGTGGTTAATATTTATTACCTTTATTTTAAATTTACATTTTATTTACTTGAAATTTTATATAATTTCATTTTTAATAATAACCATGTTTAAAAACCAGCTCTCACAGATCCTGAAAGTTGAACACTGGCTCTGTGAGCAGGAAGTAATGGGCTCCATCCAGCATGCTACAGCCTGCAAGCTCTGGGCAGAGGACTCCTGTTGTAGGGAGAGCGTTGGCATGGACCTCGAATCTGTGCTGCATTCTTAAGAACATCTTAGGGCCCTAGCCAGGTTGGCTCAGTGGATAGAGCATCGGCCCTTGGGCTGAAGGGTCTCGGGTTCTATTCTGGTCAAGGGCACGAACCTCTGTTGCAGGCTTGATCCCATGTTGGGGTGTGTGCAGAAGGCAACCAATCAATGTGTCTCTCTCACATCGATGTTTCTCTCTCTCTCTGTCTCTTCCCCTCCCTTCCACTCTATTAAACTAAAATCAATGGGAAAATATCCTTGGGTGAGCATTAACAACAAGAGAAAATCTTAGGATGGCGGACCAAGGTTCATAAGAAGTGACTGATGCCGTAGGAACAGTCCTGAAGCCATTAAGGGAATGTGCCTGGGAAATCCAAGTCAAGTCAAATTGTCAGCAGTGCCTCCACACACCCATCATCCCACCCAGAATCAGGGAGAGAGGAGGCAGGAGATCTCTCTGGGTGTCTGCAGATCCCAAGAGGATTTAAAGCTGGTTTACCTAAAGGATAGGGATAGGCGAAACTAGTATTCTGTTTCTGAGGCCTTCTGGGCCTGGCACCCCCACCTCTACCAACAACTCTGTCTCTGGTAGATGAAATTCCTTTTGAGCTTCTCCTCTCCCGGTTAGAGATAAAAGATTACAAATATAAAGACCAGGTCAAGGTATGTTCAAAATCCATTTATGTCTTGAGGAAGAGGCCAGAGGCTAGAGCCTGAGAAGGAAAATCAGCCTCCTCTAAAAGAGAGGCCAGGATGGGAAAGTTATCCAAGATGTTGCAAACTGGCCTATGGTCAGTCCAACTGTGCCTTTGCTGTGGGAGGTAGATTTGGGAAGTTGTTAATTTGGGTTTGGGGTCAGACCTACACGGATTAGAATCTAGTTTCTTGGGCACATTGCAGTAATCCTCTTATCTGAAACCTACATATACTACAGGCGTTTTTTTCCTGTACACAACATACCTATGAAGAAGTTTAATTTATAAATTATGCACAGAGATCAACAACAATAACATAATAGAGTCAAACAACTATAACAATGTTCTATAATAAAAATTATGTGAACGTGGCCTCTCTCTCCAAATATCTTCTTGTACTGTACTCACCCTTCTTTCTTGTGGTGATGTGAGATGATACAATGCCTATGTGATGAGCTGGAGTGAGGTGAATGACAGAGGAATTGTGATATAGCATTAGGCTACTGACCGGTGACTTGAACACTGTGATACAAATACTGGGACAGTCCATTCGATAACCAAGAGGCTACTAAGAGACTCATAGGTCGGGAGTGAACACAGCGTGGGACTGATGATTCATGTCCTAAGCAGAACAGAGCAGGACAGAGAGAGATTTTTCCTTTCTACTCAGAACTGTGCGCGATTTAAAACTTATGAAGTGTTTATTTCTGGAATTTTCCATTTAATATTTTTGGACCATGATCGACTGCAGGTAACAACCCTCAGAGAGCAAAACTGGGGATGAGGGGGACTACAGTACTTACCCTCTTTAAATTCAAGTTATTCCCACAGGCAAATGGAGAGACTAGTGCCCACTTCAGGGTTCTTGCCAGATGATCCAGCCAAAGGGTTTAGGAACGTGCCTGGGATGTAGTAAGTGCTCAAAATACAATAGCTATTATTGCTATTTTTAATATGGATGGAGTGTATAATGATGCTTCAGTATTATGAAATTCATCAACCAAAGTATCTTGATACTAAGAAAAAAGTTCCAATGAACATGAATCCATGGCTTTAATACAGAAAGGAAAGAAAATTTCCCCATCCACAGAGATGTAAATCTGTTGGCAATTTTTTTTAGTTCTGTAATGTAACTACAAGGGCAAAAGCAAAACCTGTTTAACTCACTTGGCTTAAAACAAATCACATGCAGATAAGCACACCACACACCTTCTTTAGGCTGTTGAAAAATATCTGACCAGTCTCCTCACATGTACATGTGAAAAGTACCATTTCAAAGGAGGTTAGGAAATTATTGCATTTGGAGAGTGGGCTATTCTAGTGGGTTCCCCCCCCGCCATGTATGCATTTACATTTGCTGTTACAGAGTGGGGATCAGACTGTACTTACTTTTTTAAACCAATATCTCCCCTCACCCAAACAATATGTTGGTGATCCTTTCCTTACATCAAGGCAGAGCCCTTTCCATGCAGCATCTGCAGATGATGCAAAGTGTTGGGATGGGAGACCAAGGTTCATAAGAAGGTTGCACACGGGTCCACTGATCCACTTGGAACTGGTCTATGACGTTGGCCACCAGGCAGTTCGGGGGGAGTGTCACTGCTGAACATGATTGTCACTGTTAGGTCTGATCAAATAATTGAATCAATGATAATTGAAGTCACCCCTTTAGGCCACTTCACAAGGGACATTCCCTTTTGCTTAGACCACATTCCACTTGCTAAGACCATTATCTTTCCCCTTAAAACCCGCCCAGAGAATTCTCCACCCAGAGAATTCTCTGCCCAGAAAAAGCCTGCCTAGAGTCCTTTAAAATCTCTGACTCCCCGTCCCTGGGTGCTGGTGCCATTTGGGGGCTCAGCCCATCTGGTATCCAGATGACCTAATCCTATGTAATAAAAGCCTAATATGCAATTGTCCCCTTGGGTGGGCAGTCGACTGGGAGACCGGGAGTTTGACCGCTTGCTATGACATGCCACTGACCACCAGGGGGTGGCGCAGAACTTGGCGGGCAGCAGTGGAGGTGCTGCTGGCCCTGATGGGCCCCAATGAGAGCGAGAGCAGGACCGTGGTGGGATGGTGGAGCAGGGCAGGTGTGAGCAGATCGCCCAGCAGAGGGCATCACCCTGCTCCCAGGCCCTAAGGGAGAAAGGGCAAATAGCAATATTAAAATATTTCTTCTAATTATTTTCCTTTCAATGTGCATTACTTCGTGCATGGGGCCACTAGTAAATTTATAACCCCTTACCACTTTGGCCTTGTGCATTCCTCCTTTGTCAACCCTAACACCCCTCACATTTTCAAATGTGAAAAAGCGAAAGCTCTTGAATAGGCCCAAGCACAGAACCTTGCACAATTCTGAGCCCTGTGGTCGTTTGGAAGCCCAGGGTTAAGAAATGCTGTAGCAGGACTTTCCACTGGGGAGGTGAAGAGAAGCACAGAGCAGTGATTTCTGTTTTCAAAGTGTGGGTCAAGGACCTAAAATATGAGGAAGTCACAGCACAAAGCTATTTATAAAAATATAAACTACATATCATACAAAATAGTGCAATTGAGGCACTTTGAGAGACCTAAGCTGTAACTTTTTGCACATGAGAACAGAAGGCCTCTCATTCACAGACAAGCTCCGTTTACGGGAAGCCTTCAGATAAACAACAGCCACAGCTGAGAATATTTAGGAACTTCCCTTCCCCTCCCACAGCAACTGGGGGATTTCTCTTCCATCCCCCACACGAGGCCTCCATCTCCACCACAGCCACACAAGCCACCTTCGGTTGCTGTTTCCACTTTGTACAGTGATGGCCACGGTTGGTGAATACAGTGGTGTCCTGAAAGGCGAGAAGGCAAAAGGAAGGAGGAGGTCAGAGGAAACTGTCCCTTTCATCCTGGTCTGTACTCCTCCCCAGAGTCCTAGGGGGGGTTCAAAGGGGAGAGGACTGCAGGAGCTGAGGGCACACTGACTGTGCCCTGAATGCATTATAGATACTCCTTTATTCCTTAAGGCAGCCAGGTGGGGCCCCAGGCTCCAAAGCCTTTTGCCTCTGCAGTCTCATCTGGTGTGCCTTCAGGTGCTGCTGGGGCAGAGGAGAATTTAATGATGCACCATGAGGTCTGTCGCCACAGGTCTGAGGGACGTCCACCTGGAGATGCTGAGTGGGCAGCTGCAGGGGGCCCAGGTCCTTCCTGAGGAAGGGCTTTGTGTTTCAGGTAACAGAGGAGCCTGGCTAAAGCCAGCAGGGGGCTGGGGCATGAGGTGGGGCTGGTGGTTCCCCAGCTGGGGAGGGAGCCCTGAATCTGCTCCTCCACTGGGCATCTCATCTCTGGGCTGACTTACTGCCTTTTTAATAGTGTCCAAGCTAATTGATCAAAGCAAATTAAAGGTTTGTAATTTTGAAAGATTTAATATGAAAAAGTTCAATTACAATCATAATCCACTGATGTTATTTTAAGAAAGTTAACTTATGTCAATCAAAGAAAAAGAAGAGCTACTGGGTTTTTAAGCTACAATTTCAACTGTTTAAAAATTTTTAAAATTATAATAATGTTTTTTAACTTATTACCTCTGTCTTTACAGTTTCTCACCTGAAGGTTATTTTCAGAAGTTTGAAGAGATCTTATTCAAACATCTTAATTGGTAAATATGTATAGTTGTTACAACAAACCATATAGAAAAGAACTTATGCTCATGAAATCAGGCTCAAGTTCCTCTTAACTTTAAAAATACCTTATTGCCTAGCCGCTTTGGCTCAGTGAATAGAGTATCGGCCAGGTTCTATTCCAGTCAAGGGCATGTACCTTGGTTGCAGGCTCCTCCTCAGCCTGGGCCCTGGCCAGGGCTCGTGCAGGAGGCAACCAATCTGTGTTTCTCTCTGTCTTTCCCTCCCTCCTCCACTCACCCTAAAAATCAATGGAAAAATATCCTTGGGTGAGGATTTTAAAAAAAAGCACATAAATAAATATCTTATTTAAAGCTTTATTCAAACTTAGTATTTAATTATTTTCCTCTAATACTTTGCATTTTATTGTTATAATTTAAGAAAATTGAGCACATTTTTTCAACAATTCACAATATGTATACCCTAATTTATTCCAATTTATCTCAGGATTCTCTAAAACATTGGATTTTACAAATATGAAAAAGATTGAAAAGCAATATCCTATGTTATATTTATTAAAGTAGTGTCCCATTTGAGGTTCCATAGACCAATGCACTGTCCAGGCAATCTGCCATTCATTCCATGAGTAAATAAGTCCTGATTTTCAAACTACAGATTACAAACCCATTACTGTCCCTACCTGTAGGCGGAGAAAGCCTCTTCAGGTAAACTGGCACTAGTCACAACTTATTTTAAAGTGCATTTTGTTTCCTGGGAACAGCTTCAAGAGAGCTGTTTTGTAATGTACTTTACCATGACTTCTTGAGTAACTCATTCTGCTGTGCAGTCTGGCTCAGGTGTCTTCTAGTTGGCCAGTTTAAACCCCACTTTGCTAGCTCTCTTAAAAGAACAGGATCGCTTTTGTAAGCCCATGTCAACAGTACTGATCAAGAAAAATGCAAGCAGTCTGCAAAATTTTTCTTTCTTTTTAGTTCTCTCTTTTTCAGCCTCTCTGAGCCATGAGATCCAATCTTAGAGTTTTAAAATGTTTTTGAGTAACACCTCTTAATTCATCCTGCTAGATGAAATCTGCTATTGCATAAGTCCTCAACAGCCTGCGGGAACCCTGCTGGAGCAACCGTCTCACCAGCCCCCTAAAATGCAGCTCTCTTAGGAAGACCTCTATGTAGGAAGTCAGGCTAATACTTAGTTCCCAGAAGATTAGGTGTGGTTTAGTGATCTCATTCAGTGGGTGGGGGCAGGAATGGTCCCATGGTTCTATTTTTAAAATGCTTCTAATAAGATCATCCTTTGTTGCTCAAATACAAACAAGCAATGGTGGAGAGACTTGTCTCACATTACCATTAGCGGTATCGACCTGGCCAACCTGGTTTCGAGAGTAAAAGGCGTTCAAACTTCACTTTCAGTCAAGACTGGGATCATCTGCTCTTGAGACAGGGCCATATTCCACGGAGTCCCGGCCCAGACCAGCGGGGCTTCGCCTCCCTTCCTGGGCATGCTGCCCCTGACCAGTGAGAGCCCTAGGACTGGTTCAAGTAGTGCTCCCTCTCTCCAGAACCAGAAAGACAATTCCCTAAGAAGGGCTTCTCCTCCAGGACCTGGGATCCCGCCACTGCCTGGGGCAGGGGCAGGATTCCCGCAGAGTTCCAGGGGTAGAACACATCCCCAGTCATTCCTGTCACAGCACTCTAGTATTTAAAATAATTGGGGGAGGGGGGTGATTTAGCGCATAGTAATCCATTCATTTCTCCCCATTTTGGGCTCTCTTTTAACCACTGTGCTATCATCTTCCTCTGTACCTGGCCATAAGCACTAGGAAATGATGAGTGTTAAGATAAACAACCCAATAAAAAAAAAATGGGCAATGGACCTAAATAGATACTCTTCGAAAGAAGACAAAAGAAAGGCCAAGAGACATATGAAAAATATGCTCAAAGTCACTAATTATCTGATGCAAATCAAAATGACAATGTGGTACCATCTCACACCTGTCAGAATGGCTATCATCAACAAACCAACAAGTGTTCCGGAGAAATCCTCATGCACTGCTGGTGGGAATGCAGACTGGTACAGCCACTGTATGGAGTTTCCTCAAAAAACTAAAAATGGAACTCCCATTTGACCCAGTGATCCCACTTCTAGGAATATATCCCAAGAAACTGGAAACACCAGTTAGAAAGGATATATGCACCCCTATGTTCATAGCAGCACAATTCACAATAGCTAAGAATTGGAAACAGCCTAAGGGCCTATCAGTAGTGGATTAGAAAACTGTGATATATCTACACAATGGAATAAACTAAAAATGGAACTCCCATTCGACCCAGTGATCCCACTTCTAGGAATATATCCCAAGAAACTGGAAACACCAGTTAGAAAGGATATATGCACCCCTATGTTCATAGCAGCACAATTCACAATAGCTAAGAATTGGAAACAGCCTAAGGGCCTATCAGTAGTGGATTAGAAAACTGTGATATATCTACACAATGGAATACTACACTGTGGTAAAAAAGAAGTTTTTTTTACAACGGGGGTGAGGGTATGAGTGTGTGTGTGTGTGTGTGGGGGGGGTGGAATGGGGATAATGTGGGGATAAGGACACATATGTAATACCTTAATCAATAAAGTTTTTTTAAAAAGATCCTACAAGGAGGCCTTGCTTCTCACTTCTGATAGCCCAGGTCCGCCAGCAAGTCTCATGTGACTTCCTGGGGTCAGAATAACAATTCACTTTCCGATAAACCCTAGTGCTCTAGAGCCAGTTTGAGGCAGTTTTGAGGGAGCTGGGGTTCAGGAAAGGGCAGGGCGCAGCCTCAGAGTGGTGGGGGTTGAATCTGGGCCCTACAGGCACACCAAGTCCAAGTGGTTCAGGTGGAGGGGATGCCTGCCTTATATTTTCTCTCCTCCTCCGGGCTGTCACGCCAGATGTCTGTCATAGTAGGCGCTTGATACTAAGGCAGTATGGGGGGGGGGGGGGAGGCGCGGGTGCGACTCAGTAAGTATTGGGAATGTCCCGCCAAGTGCATTTCGTGGAGAGAGGCGCTAATTCCCTAGAACTTTCTTCCAGCTACACCTGGAGTAAAAGCTTTCCACTCGAGAAGGGCGAGCACTGTGAACGATCTTTGATCTTCTTTCCAATAGGACAGAGAATGCCGGACTCACAGCTGGGGAGAGGAGGAGACCGGTTGACACACTTCCTAATGGGGCGGTAGAATAAAATAACCAAGTCCAATAAGGAACAACACCAGGTCTTTCTGGCCGAGTACACTAGCCCCCTCCAAGTGCGTGTCCCCCAGGTTCCCGCCCAGCCTTTCGCACCCTTTCACCCCGTGTGTGGGTGTGGACCACGGAGAGTGGCTGTGTGTGTGTGTGTGTGTGTGTATGTGTGTGTGTGTGTGTGTGTGGACCTGAGCAGGAATCTGGACGAGGTTAGAGAAGGCCAGACGCTGCTGCGCCTCCTGCAACGCGGCGGGGACAGCTGGCGGCTCTTCTGCCCCCCGGGGCGTGGTGGCACGGGACAGGGACAGAGCCTGGACCTAGGACACTGGAGTGACCCCGAGGGCTCAAGCGCGTAAGGAAATACGATCTTCTTCCAGGGACCAAGGGGTGCGGAGACCCTGGCGCTTTATAACTCCGCCATTGGGGCGCCCTCTACATCAGGTCCCAGGGAGAACTCAGGTGTCTCAGGCCCTCAACTGCGGTCCGGGGCCCCTAGGTGGCCTGTAGATCCCGACTCCAGCGCTCTGGGCGCGACCCACTCCAAGCAACGCTCGCTCCTCCCACGTCGCGACTTCAGCTCCGCCCGGGTCCCCGAGGGCAAAAAAAAGGGGGGGGGAGGGCGGAATTTCCCAGCGCGGGGGCTCTGGCTTCCCCACAATTCTTTCTGTTTACGGAGAGAAAGGGGAAATGGAAAGGGCGGGGAGGCGGTGGCTAGCACACGCTGCGCCGCCACCCGGCCGGGTCAGACGCCGTGAGTCCGGGCCATCGAGGACGGACTGGGCTGGTTTGTCCGCTCCGGTCTTGACGACGGAC
>NW_006295981.1:135159-135924 GCF_000327345.1 Myotis davidii
CCCGACCCCGCACTCTTCCAGCCGAGACCCGGTGAGTGCACCTCAGAGGCTCAGGGGCCCCGCTGCCGTCGTCAAAGTGACGGGCGCTTTTGTAATTCACAAACCCTTTAAAAGCTCCTTTAGTCGCGAGGAACGGGAGAGAGGGAGTGGGGGTGGGGGTGGGCGGAGCAGAGAGCAGTTTGAAGAGAAACTTAATTTCATGCTTATAACTCGGTAAAGAAGGTGTATTAGCAGAACACGAATGCCAGGCTTTTGGTCTAAGAATATTAGGAAGGAAAAAGTTAACTTACAAATGTTTCCCGTGGTAATGCGATCCCAGGACCCCGAAATTCTTCTAGTTCTGGGCGGAGAACAATGCTTAGAAGGCAGCACGGCTTGCACAGAGTTTATCCCAAAAGTTGATAGGGAAGGCCACAGCTGTCTTTAAATGAAGCATTACAATGTCTATTTCATTTTTGGAAAGACATACATTGATCCAGAATAAAAGGCGACTCCAGATAAGAACAGGGAAAGAAACCCAAATACAGCTGCTTTACATGTCTGTGGCCTAAATCTCAGGTATTTGCTAAGTAGAATATAATCTGATTCCACCAGGTGCTCCCAACTCTAATGGATTGCGGAAGTTCTGGCAGATGCCCTTCAGGACTCTAAGGAAAATTAGATGGTTGAGGCATCTAGAGATTTTGAAGCAGAACGGCTGTGCTTCTATATAGCTAAGCCGCGTCATTCTGTGTCTTTTCAAAAAAATTTATTTTTATATAATAT
>NW_006295981.1:136067-147926 GCF_000327345.1 Myotis davidii
CCCTGAGTGCCAATGTGCTAGTTTGGCAGAGAAATCTTTTAAATGGGAAGCAACGCAGGTATGATCATGTTTTGTTAGGCAGAAGTGATGACCATAAACTTAGCCGTTTTCATTCACACTTGCAAGGAAACCTTCAACTATGCAAGTAGCCATGACATTAATGTTTAGAAATAGGATTTCCTTTTGGCTTTATGGATGATTTCTGAAATAATTTGAAGCAAATAATTTTGACTGTATTTGTTCATCTTTCCATTTCTAAACATTGCATAGTCATTTACTTTGTTAAGAAGTAGGAATTTTATGAGGATTTTTATTGTAAACTGTGTGGGGAAGGGTTTTGATTGCTAAAGTAGAATACCTTCACAATCTACACTTTTTCTACATGGGTACTGATCATTAGTAACTTGGAAATCATTAGCATATTGCCTGCTTAATTTACTCTGGAAAGTGCTGAGGCTCTTTGCAGGGATATTTCATGGGCGGACTGGTCATGGGGTTGCTTGGGGAGCATTGGTTTGCGTGAGAGGAGTTTGCTAAGGAATTATGCCTGGCTCCGAAAACAGTCTCAGTCATACACTCCTCCACCCACTCTGCCCTCCTACCCTGCTTCCCTCCCCCCTCCCTCCTGTTCTGCTCTGCCTCCACCATAAAGTTTAAGGGTATATGTATTTAACCTCTGCCTTAGGTTTTACATATAAATACTTGAGACTTTCTGCAGGCTTTAAAAACCATAATTGTCTTTCCCCTTTGGATCTGCTGACTGGCTAGTAAACTATATAGAGTAGAACTTTTCCTCTTTCTTGAGTCACATTACTATTGAAAACTTTATTTTCTCTCAAGTCAGCCATTTGATAAGTGAGTCCAGCAGCCTTGGAACTTTCCAGCCAGTGGGGTCCTAAGTCAGGCTATTTTTGTCTTAACTTCTGTTTTTCAGTAAATTCTACAAGTAGAAACTGCAACTAAATGGCTCAATGAAACCCAAGGCCATTGTTCCTCCCGTAACTGTAGCAATTCCTTTCAGAACTCAACAGACTCCAAGAGTGTACAAGATCTCTCTGAGAGGAAGCTTCCTTTGCTTTCTGGATGTAACTGTGGTGATAACAACCATCAAAGTATTTCATAGGGTCTGCCTTTTTTTCTTTGTGTTTTGTTTTAGATACAATCTTTAAACCTTACTGTGAAGAGGCTGGGGACTAGGTAGCCACATCCCATTTGCTGATAAGAAAGGAGGCCTAATGCAATATCTGCAGAGCCAGGTGGCTGACTCAGTCCCTGTGTCTTTTATGCACACAATAGCACTTACAAATAATACAGCTTACTTACTGTGCACCCGACTTTGCACCAAGCATCTTGTGCACATGAGCTCCTTTAATCCTCACAGCCATCTTATGAGGTAGGTGCTGTTATGATTCCATTTAACAGATGGGGGAGTTGAGGTACAGAGAGGCTAAAGTATTAGCCCAAGTTCATGCAGACAATAAAAGAAGGGCCAATATTTGATACCAAGCCATGTAAGTCTAGATAGAACAGTGGTTCTCAACCTGTGGGTCGTGACCCCTTTGAGGGTCAAACGACCCTTTCACAGGGGTTGCCTAAGACCATCGGAAAACACATATATAATTACGTATTGTTTTTGTGATTAATCACTATGGTTTAATTATGTTCAATATCTAACAATGAAATTGGGGGTCACCACAACATGAGGAACTGTATTAAAGGGTTGCGGCATTAGGAAGGTGAGAACCACTGAGACAGAATGTCAGACTGCAGGATGCTGCTTTCTTTCTTGAGGCATAATTTGTTGGTAGGAGTGAGAATGGCACCAGGTGTGAGACTGATGGGGGCCTTGGTTCAGCAACCTCAGTACTTGAGCTCTGGCTAGGAAAGAATTCAGAACCAAGTCTCAAACTAAGAGAAATTTTACTTCGGAAGTCAGAGGTAGAAGAAGCGAGTGGTAGAGTAAATGGGCTCTAGAAATAAGTTACAGAGACAAAAGAAGGGCCCTTGGACCTTAGAAAGAGAGGCAAAGAAAAAAATACGCCTGGGTTTGGGGAAGCTGGGGAGGAGAGGGAAAAGGCCCAAGGAAAGCTCACTGCATCCTCCATCTTAAGGGCTTTTAAGGGTGGAAATTTTAGGGGAGGTCCCAGGGGAAGATTCAATACAATAGTCATCAGCTTCCCAGGTGTGGTCCTTTCAGGGTATTGGTCTCCACTGATTGGTCAGGATCAGGGCAAGGGATCATTAGTCAATGCAGCTGGTCCTGATGCCAGCCATGGTGTCACTTGTCTGGTTTTGCTGCTTTTTGGGGCCTGGAGCTAAAACACAACTGAGGTCTAGATTGCATTTGATGCTGGTCAGAGCCTCATTGTCCTAGGACAGTGATGGTGAACCTCTGACATGCGTGTCAGAGGTGACATGCGAACTCATTTTTTTGGTTGATTTTTCTTTGTTAAATGGCATTTAAATATAGAAAATAAATATAAAAAATATAAGCCTTTGTTTTACTATGATTGCAAATATCAAAAAATTTCTGTATGTGACACAGCACCAGAGTTAAGTTAGGGGTTTTCAAAATGCTCACACGCTGAGCTCAAAAGGTTCGCCATCACTGTTCTAGGGGCTTAATGCATAAGGGCTGTTCTCCAGCCCCCTTGTTTCTTTTCCCTCTAAGGGCGTCTAACCTGCAGGACTAGCAACATGCCAGGGGAGGAAAGGTCCGGGAAGGGTCCAAACCACATGACCATCGAAATGGAAGATCAGAGGGTCTAAACCTCATGACCAGTGATATGCTGGGGGAAGCAAGGTTGCTCTGGGGACCAAGTCCTTGTTTTCCCAGTTTTGCCCATTGCTAGGCAAATGAGGCTCTCCACTCTGGTGACCTTCTGTGTTGTCCTTCCTCTGAACTTGTCTGTCTAACTGCCTACCACAATTCATGCATTAGAAAATGAATGCGAAGTAAGTTAATGACAATGCAAAATTGCGTGGTTCTTTTCCTTTTAAAATTTTTATTCAATTCATTGGGGTGACATTAGTTAATAAAATTATATGGGTTTCAAGTGTGCAATTCTGTAATACATCATCTGTATATTTCGTGGTTCTTTCCTGAAATGAAATTTATTGAGAGGCCAAGTAGCTGGGTGGTGAGTTGCCTGTGGAACATTTCCTGGTGTTTCCTACTGGAGCTCCAGGTTAATGGAAGTCTGGCTTTTTTGCACTGAGTGTAGAATGTGTAAAGGTTTGTGCTCTTCAGAGAGAGGCTGTGCTTTCAGGAACACAGTAGTTTAAGTAGACGTACTGACCTCCAAATTCTCTTAGGTCTCTTAAACATTTTTTATCTTTAATTCTTTGGAATAGAATTAAAATCCTGAGCATTACTGGTTTTCCTTTTTCTCATTTGCAGATCCCCAGGTGTAGCACCTGATTTGTATATAAGAAATGAAATACAGTAGTGGCTAATATAGTTAGTTGGCCTTACTCAGGTCTTGCTTATGATAAATTTGGCTTTCCTGGCCTCTTTGTAAGATCACAACTTCTAGAGGGCCATTAATCTATATGTTAAATTAACCTTGTTAGAACCTTGTGATGTGTGCTTTGTACTATTCAAAAATTCTGGTCTCTAAGCCAGTCAGTGAAAGATAAATACCACATGATCTTACTCATTTGTGGAATATAAAGAACATTATAAAGTTTATAAACTGATGGACAAAAATAGATAGAGGCAAAGAAGCATCCAACAGACTGTCAAACTAAAGCGGGAAGGCAGGGGAAGGTTGGGGGGTTAAGAGATCAAAGCAGTGGACACAAGACACTGAGGGGGGTGAGGGCATGTGTGTGTGTGTGGGGGGGGGAGTGGTTGTGGAGGTTGGGGAGGGGGAGGTCAATGGGGAAAAAAGGAGACATATGTACTACTCTTTGTAATACTTTAAACAATAAAGGAAAATTTTAAAAAATTCTGGTCTCTAGAAAGGACAGCTGAAAAAAAGAAAAGAGAGGACAGCTGACTCACAGATTAAAGAATCTTCTTCCCCTTTCTCATACTCATTGCTGACAGAAGGAAAATTTGAGGCTTGTCCCAAGTCTGAATGAACTGTTTAAGTCATTTGCATTAGAATTATCCCTGAAACTTGACCTACTGTCCTCAATTTGCTTAAATTTAAATCCATTTTACATGCTTCTGGCTTCAAGGCCTGAATTTTATTTGGTAAAGTAGTTCTTTTTCTTTAAGGGCACCTGATGCATAAAAGCCACAGAAACCTTGCCAGGAAGATTGCTCCCTTGGGGGAGTAGTGGGGTTGGAAGCTGTAAAAGGCCAGGAGTCTTAATTCCTGGGATTCCTGAGCTGCTCTTATTCCTGTTTATGTTTAGTGAAAGTTTGTTTTCAGTGGCTATGGCTGATGCCATCAACTCAGTAAGTGAGTAAGGAATAAGCTGTTTGGATCTCAGGTTTCCCCTCTGCAAGCGAACAAGTTGGAGTAAAGGTTATCTAAGGTCCCTTTCTTCAATTGTCCACTTAAATTCACACACCTATAGACACAGAGCCCTCCTTTTTTAATCGAAGGCGTATAGAAGCTCAATCCTTTTATGTCAGTTTCCCATTGATTTCAAATGCCAATACAAATATGGTAAACACAGTATTTGTTTTCTTTTGCAGACTCTGGAAAGCACAACAGTAATGGAGTACATGAGCACTGGAAGTGACAATAAAGAAGAAATTGATTTATTAATTAAACATTTGAATGTCTCTGATGTAATAGACATTATGGAAAATCTTTACGCAAGTGAAGAGCCAGCGGTTTACAAACCCAGTGTAATGACCATGTGTCAAGACAGCAATCAAAATGAGGAGCGTTCAGAGTCCCTGCTGCTCAGTGGCCAAGATGTGCCTTGGTTGTCATCAGTCAGATATGGAACTGTGGAGGATTTGCTTGCTTTTGCAAACCATATATCCAATACTGCAAAGCGTTTTTATGGACACCGACGACAAGAATCTGGAATTTTATTAAATATGGTATGTTTTTTTCCTGACCAATCGAGTCAGCTGCAGCTTCATTTAATGCAGAGTGGCATTTGAATTTGGGTTAGACTGGCTGTCAGGTATGATTTTTTAAAAATGTAATATCTGTAAGATTCTTCATGTTGAAGGTGCAAAAAGAGTCTTTATTAAAAGTTCCACTTAAACAATTTTTAGTAGTAGTTCTACAAAAAGGGAATGAAGAAGAGTGTCTTTTAATTTAATAATTCATTAAAAAGCTCATTCATCATTTAGGCAGAAGAGAAAGGTTTAATGAGAATCCTTCTTCTGAGAGGGGATTAAAACCTTTGTCTTTAATTAATATTTTGAAAGCTGAATTTTTTGGTCTTGTCACCTATGGAATTTTCACAATATCAGTACTGGCTAGATTTAGTTTTTGCAAAAATGTATTCTGTAGGCAGTAAATAGCTATCTACAGATTCACTCTCTTTAATTGGTAAAGTATGGATGACAAATGATGTATTTGCTTGTCATTTCAAGTATGCAAATAATCCAGAATATTGTGACAACACTTTGTTGCTACAAGAATAGATCAGGTGATGTGTTTAGGTGTGCCTGGGATTCTTTCAGTCTCTTAATATGTCAAAGGTGAATGTAGGTGCTGGCTAAAGGGATATAATTTTTTAAAAAGAATAATTTACAAAAGAGTAGAGGGTAACTTGGAAAACATGCTTATTGATGAAAGTGACTCCCTTGCCTTTGGTGCATCTAAATGGCAAAATGGCTAATGTGGGGAGAAGGTCAGTGCTGAATAGTAGAGTCTGGACAAATTACTTAATTATTTTGTTTTGATTGCATACCACATTCATTCAATTTAAAACAACACAGTGACTTTGGTCAGCTATATAGTGAATTGTTTTGTTAGAAGCCAGTTGTGTTCATCTGTAGCTCAATTTGGAGGAAGATTACATTTTGCATAGTTATGTGACTTACTTTGGTCTGGTATACCAAATTGTATTTAATAGTTGACAAAGTACTTTACCTTGAGAATATTACTTTTGCTAATCATTGAACTAGAAGCAATACCTGATTTTCTTAGCTTAAATATAGCTAGTGAACTCTGGTTCAAAATTATGTATAAGTCCATAATGACAAATGTAATTGTTTATGTATTTCTCTTTTTTATTACATATTTGTGTGTCAAAATAGACATTTAAAGGAAAACATGCAGAATAAACAAATTACTCTGGCTTATAAATCTGTAGAGTCTTAGGTACATTTCCCCTGATGCATCAGACTGGTGAGAGACAGGACATAGACCTTCATTGGGAATGTACAGAAGGGAATACAGGAAAATTATGAGGAGTAGAAATAGCTTCCTAAAGGTTTTGGAGTTTAAACAAAAGCTAATGCAGAAAAGGAGAAATTAGGACATTTAAAGGAAGTGAAAATTGTAGATCAACTAAGGGTAAGAGTAAAATGTCATTTCCTGCCATCGAGCCTATACCCTATAAATGAACAAATCTATATTTAGAGAAAATTTAAGAATAGGACATATCTGAAGACAGGGATCTTGAAAACTTTAAAAAGATTTTTTGTTTTAAAAATGATCAAGACTATAAAATATAAAGCAAGAAGACTTAAAAATAAAACAGGATAATAGGAAAAACTTAAAATCTACAGGAACTGACTGTGCTTCAGTGGTCGATGGCTTTGGGGCTGTGGTTGACCTTCCTGTCACTGACCTTAAGGATCAGATAAATCCCTGTGCCTGCTATATAGCCTATTAAAGCTCTATGTTTCATGAATAATGGCATAGAAATCATGACGTTCCATTCCTGATCATAGCTAGTTTGAGTGAGATGCTATAGGAAGCAAGGTTTGCTTCTAGCACCTCTTCATCCTCCCATCATGGTCTCCTTGGAACCATCCTGTGGTCAAGACCTTTCTCTTCCCACGGTCTTCACCCTAACACTCTGTCAAAACTTTTTTCTTTTGGGCTTCATTTGCTGGTCTGTCTCTCTACTTTACAAAACGACAGCTAATTACCTACCAAACAGATTGGTTCCATGGTAAGATCTATTTATAAATATATCTCCCTATGGACCAAATGCTTTCATTCAAGTGAATGCTAGACATAGCTGGAATATCCACAGTATATTAGGTGCTTTTCTAGATGCTAGAGATACAGTAGTGAACTGTGCTTTTTGGTAGCTTACTGCCTGGTGATTGTAAGAGGCAAGTAAACAGGCAATTATAATGCAGTGTAGTACTTCCCAATACAACTACATCATGATTGCTGTGGAGATGGTCAGGCAGAGTACCTCACACAGCCATGAGATGGGGTAGGTTGGCCAGGAGATTGCCAGAGAGGCTTCCAAGGAGACTTGATGCCCAAGTTATTGAGTTAGAGTCAGCCAGATGAAGGGGATGGGGAGCTGAGAGTGTTCCAGATGAAGAGAATAGCATGTGCAAAGGCCTGGAGACATAGAAACATGGTGTCTTCCAGGCACCCAACCACCACAATGCCTGTAGAGTTAATCAGTTAATGAGGGTGGAGGAACAGAAATTACAAAAATATCCTGAAGCACAGGCATGTTAAATGGTACTTTGCAGGTGTGTGTTCTTTTCCTAAAAATATTTCATAAAGATTACACCAACCTCCGGCAGGACCAGGGAAGAAACTTTATCATAGGGGTTGCTTTGTGGAAGAGTGTCACAAGTTATTTATAAACTTTATAATCTAGACCAACTCATAATAACCTGATCTGGGATGAAGAACCTAAAATGGTTTTCAAATACTTGACTCTGGTGATAGGGTGCTGAAGGGCCCAGCTGTGGGTGTGAGATTCTGCATGCTGTTCCTCAGGGTTAGTCATGGGGTCCAAGCTTCTCAGGGATGGAAAACCTTAATGTTACTGAGTTAAATTCTCCTCTGTCTGAAGCTTGGATCACCCCCCCCCCACCAATTCATCATCTCCAATAATTGCTGGAGGATTTTGGTCTATGCTTGATAATCTCCTCTGATGAAGAGTTCATCATGTAGTGGGGCATTTAATTTCATGTTTGGCCAATTCTTATTGTAAGACAGTCCTTTCTTCAATAAAGCTAAAATCCATCTCTGACTCTTCTTAGTCCTATTTCTATTCTTTGGCCATCAAAAGATATATGTGATGAGGAGTGGTGAAGACTGCAGGCTCATTAATTAAAGTTCTTGCATATGTATCTCAGCTCTGAAATGGATTAGTTATATGACCTTGGACTAGTTATCACACCCCTCTATGCCTCAGTTTACTCATTTGTAAAATGGGTAACATGACAGCACTTACTCTAGGATTGTTGGTAGAACAAATGATGAAAGCACGGGACCTGCTTACACATAGTGAGTGTTGAAAGAACACAAGCCATTTCTGTATTTTTTGTATATAATTGTTACTTTCCTTCCTTGTGACTATCTTGTCAATATTTTAAAAATTGCATGTTCCCCACATCTCTCCTCTTTCACAAACACGTCTCATTGTATCTTCTACTTCTCATGTATTTTAGTGTCAGCTTCCATCATCATCTGGGTATCGCCCTCTGAAGTCAAGCCTGTGCTGTGCCTGTCTTGTAGCCCAGAACACGAACACGAACACGGCGGGCCTTTTGTGGTGTGGCCAGCCAGTTGTGCCTCTGTTCTAGAGACTATGCTCGGTTAATATAGCCCAAGGTCGCCTCTATTTCATAGCAGCCACATCACACAGGTCCCTCAGGGAATTTCTTTTCACTGAAGTACCTAAGGATTTTTCTGAAGTGTTTTTCCTGGCCCCATGTTATCTGGTATCTGTGACAGTGATCTGGAGCTTATAATGTCTGCACTTGAAGAAGGCTTTGATCATTTGAAGAATTGGCAGAGATAAGCAGCACAAAGATCCACAAGATTATTTGGTAGAGCCCCCTGGAAAGAAGCGGGGAAAACATCTCAAACCCAAATAGGGAAGGTCTAGGGCCTGGGGAAAAACCAGGGACTGTGAGAACTGCAAAGAAGGCAGCACTTGCCTATCACTCTGTACATCACAGGTGGCCATGGAGGACTTGAGAGACATTCAGAGGGGATCCCTGAATGTGGGAGGTTGTGACATAGAGGTGAAGGTACTTGCAGGATTTGATCCAAAGAGGGTAAGGTGTGCTCAGTGACATGTAAACATAGGATTTTAATAACTGGGTTTTGATCATGGCTCAGCTTTAATTATAGCTTCCTGGAAGATAAAAGGCTCTTATCCAAAGACTAGGAGTGGTGGCTTTGGGGACAGACAGCTCCAAGTTTGAATCTTGACTCTGTCACTAACTAGTAAGTTACTTAACTTCTGAAGCCAGTTTTCTCATCTGTAAAATGGAGATAAAAATAGTACTTACTGCGTAGGACTGTTGTGAGACTTTGATGAGATAATGGTAAAGTA
Source organism: Myotis davidii (assembly GCF_000327345.1). NCBI lineage: Eukaryota > Metazoa > Chordata > Mammalia > Chiroptera > Vespertilionidae > Myotis > Myotis davidii. The sequence continues at coordinate 145,479 of NW_006295981.1, forward strand.
CTGAGCACAGTGCCTGGCGGATAATTAGCACTCAATATATGGCTGCTATTATTATTTTTTGTCCTCTTAGAATAAACGACACTGAGTCAAAACCTATTAAAACAAATTTTGGTTAAACAAAAGTAAAGCTTTCATGAACGTGAATTAAACACTGAAGTGGATGACAGAGAGGCTACAGTGAAATTGGATCTGTAAATATTTAATGGCAAGAAAGGCAATATTCAAGTAGGATTGAATGCAGTGAGCATAGTTCTGTCTAAATGTGGAAGGGGACTGGATTCGTCACGTTCTTTGCTGTAAAATGAGGCCCCCAGTAACTTGAGGTGACACACTTCTTGAAAGGAGGTCATATTTCAAACAAGCCGAGCCTGTGGTCTGTCCTTAGTCATTTTCCCTCTAGAGCTCTGCACAGAATTCTGCACAGAGGACATGCTCAGTAAATATTTAATTTTTCAATTTACTGACTTCACATGTCTAAGTATAGAGTTCTGTTTCATTCCCTGACTAATAGTGACCACATCTGCTTGTGGAGTGGAGACTGAGTGAGTAACCCTGACAGTTACTAGAACCATTCCCAGAGCAGAGGCCTGTGAGGAGCCCCCTGTGCCTGCACATGAATCAAGTGTCCATTCTTTCCTCCTGTGGACTGCAGTTCCCCCTTTGCTTCGTCTGTATGTGAAAGAGCTTGATGTTGCTTTGATGGTTTCATAATTCCCAGATTCATAATCTGAAGTCCTATTATTACTAATTATACTTGCAAGAAAAACTTGTATTTTTGAGACACTTTATCTCTTGAAAGAACACTTTAACCATGTTGTAAACCAGGTCATAGCTCCTGTGGACTGCCTTATTAATTTGTTTTAATTTTAATTATTTCTCTTTTTAATTGTTTACTCTTTCAAAATCAAGGTAGACTTTATATGCAGTAAAACACACAGATCTTAAATTTGCAGTTTGATGAGTTTTGATAAATGCACACACTTGTAACCCACACCACTGTCAGACTATATCCCTTAATTTTTGAGTGGACTGGTTTCAAAATCTCTTGTCATGAACTCTTGGAGGTTAGGGATCCTCTATCTCTTGCACAGCAGCCTCCTCAGCCCCAAACACTGTGCCTGGCACATACTGTGCACTCAGTAAATATTAAATGAGTAAGTAGATGAGAAATAATTCCGCCCTTACTTTATTTAGGTAGCACTGTCAACTCATAGCCCTCGCATAACACATTGTTTTCCAGAATCCTCCATGATCATCAGTTTATTTCCACACTCTCTCTATATGCATCAGGTCTGAGTAATAGCTATGTGGACTAACAGGTTAGTACATTTTAATTGGGAGCAAGTCAACTTGCTGGCAGAGTTTATATTTATGCAATCTTTATTTTCAGCCTCTTGGACACAGTAGTCATGCTCCCTTAGATAAGTCATTTTTTAAAGTTCTGTTTGGCAATTAATGACTCCTGAGTAGATGGAAATCTGACCAGGGATGGATGTGTTTCTGTTACATGCTTTCTCTGTCTTGGCTGAAACTCTAAATATAGTCTGTACACTGTTATGATTACACACAGTGACAATGTGTGTAGGAATGCAATCTAAAGTAACCAGTTTTTAAAGGGCTGGTCTTAGAAAAGGATTTTGCTGGAATTCTCACCTTACCACATTTTTATTTATTGTAGGTAATCACTCCCCAAAATGGACGCTATCAAATAGACTCTGATGTTCTCCTCATCCCCTGGAAGCTGACTTACAGGAATATTGGCTCCGATTTCATTCCTCGGGGGGCCTTTGGAAAAGTGTACTTAGCACAAGATATAAAAACTAAAAAAAGAATGGCATGTAAACTGGTATGTTCTTTATAACCAGACAGAGTGAACTGCATTGCATTACTCAAAACTTGTTAACCTTTGAATGGATCTTGTCTAAGGTTGCCCTGTCCAAAAGCATCTGTGTTTTATGCATTTGCTTTCTCCTGGGGCCGTTCAGCCCCTAAATCTGCCCACGTACATAGTTGATTTTAATCTAGTTTGCCATGATAAAAAATGAAAGTGCTGGCTAGTTTAGCACCAGTTTGGATAACAAACTTCATCTCTCTTGTGGTGGGCTGGGGTAGCGGGGTGCTCTCCTGCAGGAGCAAATCCTTGTGCTGCTCCTTTAATCCACCCCAGGGGAGTGGACCAGGCAGGGAAGCAGAAGCTGGGAAAGCTGCAAAGTTCCCAGGACTGCAGATTAAAGGGCTGAACTTAAATAGACTAATTCTTGAAAAGACCCCAACTCTTCTAATTAACCAGTTATCGGTGAGGTGCCCCCACTTTGGAAGAGTGTGTGGCAGTATCTACCTCAGCTGAACATGCACAAGCCCGATGGCCCAGCAATTCCACCGCATAGGCGTGTGCACGTGGTCACCGAAAACTATGTGCTGTTGAGTGTTTCCTTCCACGACCCGCGT
>NW_006295981.1:148104-151585 GCF_000327345.1 Myotis davidii
ATTTCTGTCTATGTGTATCAGATAGTGAAGGCATTAAACAGTTTCCCACAATGTGCTAGAATGTTCATGGCAGCACTATTGTAATAGTCCCAAACTGAAAAGTTTCCAGTTGCTAAAATGTGGTATATTGACACAATGGAATGCTGAATAGCCAAGAAAATAAATGATTTACAATGTTAGTAATGTAGATGAATCTCATAATCATTATGTTGAACTAAACCAGCCAGACACAAAATATGATCTACAGTATAAGTTTCTACTTATACTAGAATAAAGGCCAAAAATAGGCTCACCAAATCCATGCTGTTGGAAATGAGGTTAGTGGGCTCCCTTAAGGAGTAGTAACTGGAGGAGTTCAAAGCGGTCTCTGGGTGCTGGTAGAATTCTGTTTCTTCATCTAGATGTTGGTTATATGGGTGTGGTCAGCTAATAATGCATTGAGTTTGATACTTAACTACTTTTACACTTTTACATATGTCTGTTTTATTTTGAAACATTTTTAAGTGCAATAAAATAAACTCACTTGATTTAACAAAAATAAAATAATTGCTGAATATCATCTCAATCTCTGTTATCATAATTAAAAGATTGACAATATGTTGGCTTTATTTGTTCCTTCATAAAGATTTGGTAGAATACCTGGTATTAGAAGGAAAAAACCCAGGTGTCATAATAAGCCACTTGAAGCTTGCAATTATAGAGGACATATTCATGTTCTTTTAAAAAAATCTGGTGACATAAAGATCTTAGAACCAAAATGTCCTGTGTTTCAGTTTCATCATAAAAGGCATGGGAAAATAGCTTTGTGGGTTTGCTTTCCTTGTTAATACTACATTTAATTTTTAAGCTATATATATTTTCTTAAAAAATAAAAACATATAAGATAATTAACAATTCCAAACAGATTCAGAAGAGGGTGGGCTTAATAAATGAGATCCCTTTTCTTGAGGGAACTACTACTTAATGGGTTCTTATGTACCCTTCCAGAAAGTCTCTATGGACATATGCTTGTATAGTTAAATTATTTTTAATTTTTATTTTTTTGCAAATGGAGACATAATATACATAGTTCTGTGTCTTGCATTTTTCATCTAACACTATACTTTGGAGACATTTCATATCCGAACTGAAAGGTTTCTTTCTTTCTTTATTAATGACTTGATTTTCTATAGAATGGATGCTCAATGCTTATTTTAAATGCATTGTTAGAGCATGAGCTGTGGAACCAAAGAATTATTATTTTATGACATGAACTATTGAAAATATGACCTAAAATCTAAGTGCTATGGAAATTACATATATAATAGATAAGAAATTATCTCTTTTGATGCAGTCATAAACGTTTCTTTGATTGGATTCTATACTCTAAATGAAAATAATAATTTATACATTCTTGTGTTTTTTATTTTCTTATTTTGAATTGCTTACCTAAAGCTCATATAATGTGAAGGCAGATCTCAAGTCAACCTTATTTTAACTAAGCAGTACAATTTTATGCAGATCAGGGTATTCTTGAGGGCATTGATTTGTCCTCTGATCTGTGGGTTGACAGTCATCTCTTGGCATCTGAGGGGGACTGGTTCCAGGAAACCCCCAAAATCCTCAGATGCTCACATCCCTTAGTTGGACCTTGGTATCAGTGGGTGAAGAATCTGCTGGTACAGAGAGCTAACTTTATATATATTTTTCATTGTCCTGGAGTTCTTTAGAATCTTACTGGTATTTTTGTGTTTTAGATCCCAGTAGATCAATTTAAGCCATCTGATGTGGAAATCCAGGCTTGCTTCCGACATGAGAACATTGCTGAGTTATATGGCGCAGTCCTATGGGGTGAAACTGTCCATCTCTTCATGGAAGCAGGCGAGGGAGGGTCTGTTCTGGAGAAACTGGAGAGCTGTGGACCAATGAGAGAATTTGAAATTATTTGGGTGACAAAGCATGTTCTCAAGGGACTTGATTTTCTACACTCAAAGAAAGTGATTCATCATGATATTAAACGTGAGTTATCCTTGGATATGTACCTTTTCGGCTTAATGAGACTAGTTAGGAGGCAAATGGGCTCTTTCCTTCAATCTAAGGAGTCTTAGTGGCAGGGCAGGGCAGGGCGCACAGCTCCCTTGGAGCACCTTGCCCTTTCCCCCACTGTGCTTCTGAACACCTTTGAGAATCAAGAGGGGTCACTTTGAGAATCAAGAGGGGGAACTTTCAATGTCATAAGGAAGGGTGATTATCCAAATGTAGAATAGACTAGAGCCACACCACACTTCTATTAAGTACTGCCTCTGGCTTTTAAAATACTAATTTACTTAAAAACACACACCTGCAGCCACATCTTATTGAGAAACAAATAGCTTTTAAATTTTAAACATCCATTTGTCAATAGTTCATTCAATAAGCCTTCATTGACTGCTTTCTAGGAGTAAGGTGAGGAGGAAATTGAAAGAGAGACCCACTATGGATCCTTAATACCTAATGATAAATAGTAGTAGCAAGACTTTTACTGAAAAAAAAAAAGGGTATTTTACTTATTTTTTTTTTTAGAAAGTGGCTTAATAATAGTATGTTTATATCATAGAATTTGGAATGCAAGCTCTTGAGCATTAATGTATTTTTTCTAGCTTTATTGAGATATAATTCACAAATAGCATTGTGTAAGTTTCATGGAATGATTTGATATATGTATATATTATAAAATGATTACCATAATTAGGCTAGTTATCACATTCATCACCTCACATAGTTATAATTAATTTTTGGTGGATGAGAACTTTTAAAATCTACCCTTTTAGCAACTTTCCAATATACAATATGGTATTAACTATAGTTATGATGTTGTATGTTACATCCCCTGGACTTACTCACTTATAACTGAAGTTTTATCCTTTGGCCACATTCACTCATTTCCCCCACCCACTGGCTCTGGTAATCACCAGTCTGTTCTGTTTCTATGAGTTTGGTTTTTTAGACTCCACATATAAGTGAGATCACATAATATTTGTCTTTTTCCGTCTGACTGTTTTACTTAGCATAATGCTCTCAAAGTCCATCCAGATTGTCACAAATGGCAAGATTTCCTACCTTTTTATGGCTGAATAGTATTCCATTACATACACATACACACCACATTTTCTTTTTTTTAAATATATATTTTTATTACTGACAGTATTACAGATGCCTACCACCTCCCCCCGCCCCATCCCCCCTCAGGTCTTCATACCCTATTGTCCATGTCCATGGTGCATATATAAGTTCTTTGGTTTCTCTCTCCTTGTCCCTTGACCCCCCACATCTAGGTATGCCAGTCTGTTCCATGCATCCATGCTTTCAGTCTTATTTTGTTTCTGTCTTGGTTGTTGTATCTTTAACATTATTAGTGGTTGCAATAATTTATGTCCACATTGGCTGAATTCTTGACAGACCTGAAGTGATTTTTACCTAGACTCTCTGCCTCCTCTTTTGAATATATTACACCCATTTCAGT
>NW_006295981.1:151630-155158 GCF_000327345.1 Myotis davidii
AGCATTTTAATCTTCTAATTTGGGACTTGTTTTAGATAATGCTTTCATTTTATTTACTAAAAATTTTCCTCTCTTTATAGCTAGCAACATTGTTTTCATGTCCACAAAAGCCGTTTTGGTAGATTTTGGCCTAAGTGTTCAAATGACTGAAGACATCTACTTTCCTAAGGACCTCCGTGGAACAGAGGTATAATTATATTCCTACAAGAATGATTGATATCTTATTAAGAGTAAAAATAAAAAATGCCTATCATTACTGTATAAAGGACAAAGAAGGGGAGAAAAGCCACTGCATTAAATTTTTATCATCATTGGAACATATTTAATGAGTACTTTATCTGTGCCAAGTACTCATTTTAGCACTTTAAATGAATTATATTTTGTAACCCTCACAACAATTCTATTATTGGTAAACACTATTATTACACGCAAATATTATTATGATTCCCATCTATATATATATAAAGAGGTGATATGCTAATTGGTCCTAATGGTGTCCCAGTCATGACCGTTCAACAGGCTGCATGCACACAGGAGCTAATGGGCAGGGACAGGGGCAGGGACTTGTGCCAATGGGACATGAGGCTGCCGCTGCAGGGAGGGGTGGGGGCGGCGCATGCAGGCCTGCCATGCCGCCTGGCCTGGAGTGGGGGTGTCAGGATGGGGGCCCGGAGGGAAGAGAAGATAGGCAGTTAGGGGGATCAGCCCAGGAGGGGAGTACAGATAGGCAGTTAGGGGGATCAGGCCAGGAGAGGAGAGCAGATAGGCAGTTAGAGGATTCACACAAGGAGGGGAGAGCAGTTAGGGCCATCAAGGCAGGCAGGGGAGCAGGTAGGGGCATCAGGCAGGCAGGAGAGCAGTTAGGGGCATCAGGCACGCAGGCAGGTGAGCACTTAGGAGTCAGTGGTTCTGGATTGCTAGCAGGATCCCAGTTTGGAGAGGGTGCAGGTCAGGCTGAGGGACCGCCCTCCCCCCCTCCAGTGCCCAAAATTTGTGCACCGGGCCTCTAGTTTTATAATAAGGAAACAAGATTGAAGAGCTTAAAACCAAGTGTTCAAAGCTTCTCAGCTACATAATGATCTGGAGCTTGAATCCAGTTTTTTTCTGAGTCTAAAATCTAAGATCTAACCACTGTATACCTTTTTAATATAACAAATATATATTCTTAGTTTAACTGATGATTTGGTTCATTTACAGCCATCATTTTTAGGGTCATTGATAACATTTATTAAGAACTGACAACATTTTAGGCCTAACTTTAATCCTAGGGATCCTATAATAAACATCATTTATTATACCATAATTAAATCTTATTGAAGATATGAACTAGTAATAATACTTATATTTGTGAAGAAAAATAAACCAAAGAAACCTTTCTTGAATCTAAATGAGATTCAGAGAAATGTATTCATGGGTTTCAAATAATATATTAATTTAACATTCACATTGTTAAACTGAATAGTTGATTCATGTAGTGAGTGTCTCCTGAGCATCTGCTGTATGGCAGACTGTTGCAGGTACCAGGGATGAAACGGGACAAGGTCAATAAGGATTATGCCTTGGTGGTACTTTTTGGTGAAAGAAGCTATGTTAAATTGACCTGAATTATTAACAGATCAAAGAGTTAGTTCACTGTTGCTTATGATGGACAATGAGGGATAAAACTGGGAAGGTAAATGGGTATAGTAGTTGCCTTTCTCACCCGTGTCCACTATGGTGGGTGCTTAACTATCAGCCACCCAGCCCCGTGCCCTTCTCTCTATTGGAAGTGCCCCCAGAAAATGGACAGAGGGCATTGGCTGCATCTTTACCTCAAGATTACCAGGTCAGTCTTAGTGTTCAACCAAATAACAGCCCTTAGTCTAGCTGGTAGATATATTGATTGCACTGAAGTCAGTTGCAGTGCAATAAATAAATATTTATTTCAAAATGAGATTTTGTAAGCTTTTCTTAACTCTCAGAGCAAAAACTTTCTTGAGCAGCAGAATCCTTGTTTTTGCTGATATTACTGAATTTAGTTTGGAAAATATTTGAGAGAAAATTCTTGATAGTCATCTTTGAGCAGAATAATATTCAGGAGAGAAAACTGTTCACTTTTTAAAAATGTTTTAGTCCCAGATCTTAAGAATACTTCACCAAAGCACAAAATCTAAGACTTACTACTTAGACATGTTTTTGGGGGGAGAATTTCCAGCACATTTTGCATTAGTCAGAAGTTTAGATATGTGACAGTGCACCATTTTTCCTGGAACCAAGTTGAGAAACAAACTATTTATGGTATTAAAGATGGAAAATACCTTTTTCTTCCTGGCAGTGCGATCAAATTGAACATTTTGCAATTTCTGGAGGAAGACATGTCCCTTCTGGGATTCTCTAGCAGAAAAAGAATGTGTGTTGGAGTATGAGATAATAACATAGTGTTCACTCCTGGGTTAAGTTATTTTCACCAAATGTAAATTATTTTTTTATGAATTACTAAACTGGCTTTGGTGTTTAGTGTTTATAGTTATAAACTCTCTTCTAATCAACCTGCATTTTAATATCTATATGGTACTCAGGAACAGAAATTTGACAGTGAGCAAGTTTGCAATGTCACCTGTGAAACTTTTCAGTAAGCTTGTTTTTAACCTCATACTAAAGAGCCAATAAGGGGTAGTGAGTCAAAGTCAAGCATGCACATTTGCTTTTGTTAGAACTTGTTCACTTGGCTACTTCATAGCTGCACATGATTTTTGATTCCTGCAATATATGGAATCAGGCACTCCACCTTGGGTGAAGCTCTCCCTCGATCAGCCTGTCCCTTCTACCTGTACATAGTTCCTCAGTGCAGACACTGGTCACCTGTGTTTGATCTCTCTCTCTCTCTCTCTCTCTCTCTCTCCTCTTCCTCTCTCTCTCAACATTTACATTCAGAACATTATATTGTACCCACATAATACATACAGGGGTGGACAAAAGCAGGTTTATAGTTGTGAGTATGTGAAACAGAGTTTATTCTTATATTATTATTATTTATTCATTTTTATTATACCAGAAGCCTGGTGCACAAAATTCGTGCATGGAGGGAGGGTGGGTTGTCCCTCAGCCCAGCCTTCTCCAATTGAGGACCCCTTGGGGCCTCCCCGTGCAGGCCTGGTCCCTCCCAGCTGCCCTCCCCTGCAGGCCATCTTGTGGTGGCCATCTTTGAACACATGGGGGCGGCCATCTTGTGTGTTGGAGTGATGGTCAATTTGCATATTACCTCTTTATTATATAGGATTTATTTGTGTTATAACTATAAACTTACTTTTGCCCACCCTTGTATACAGGGTTAATCTGGTATATATTCAATTTATTGTTTTTAATTACACTGTGCAGAGAAAGAATAAATAATAAATGTATATAGCTAATTAGAATCACATAACATGGTCCTTTAAAAAAAGTTTATTTTCTTCTGATTTGGTATTTGGTCTTCATGTAAGTTAATATGTAATCATCATATGTGTGGACACACACACACACACACACACACACACACGTCTCTTTCCC
>NW_006295981.1:155215-169979 GCF_000327345.1 Myotis davidii
GCCTTGACCCCTGACATGACATCTAGGTTCCTTTGTGTCAGTGCCCATGTCTGAGGGCATGCCACTCAGAGAGCCTTACCCAGATCCCACCAGGCCTGTTTCATGTCTTGAGTCAGCCAGCCTGCAGAGTCTTTGATCACCTTACCCTGCTGCCGTGGCTCTTACAGAACTTGAGGAAGCAGGAGCTCTGAGCCATTGAGCCATGTAGCTCTGAGTGATCTGCCTGAGGGGTCACAGCCAGGTCACCTGGTGGACAGGACACTGCTGTCCCCAAATGTGTAGTCACATGGAGTCTGCAGAGCCCTATTGCACAGCTGCTCTTGGTTTCACCAATTGTACATATTTTGCCTAATCCTTCTATTGCAGGGAGGAAGTGGGCATCCCCTACTGACAGTTTATTCTCCCCACTGCATTTATTGTATAACTTTGTGATTATACTTAGTAAGAAAGTCTTTTAGGATCTGTTTTTGCTTCAGGGAAGTTTGAGAGCAAGGAGCTTGCTTGGCCAGTTTGCTGAGAGGGAGGGATGGAGAGACAGATAGATGATAGATAGATAGATAGATAGATAGATATATAGATAGATAGATACATGAATGATAGATAGATAGATAGATAGATAGATGATAAATGAAAAGCAAGCCAGCCCAGAAATGTGTTGTAGAGAGAAGTTGAGCAGGGTTTGGATGAGGAAACTGGTCAATTTCTCCTGTTTTTGTAAACCAGTTCTTTACTTCTTTATTCTGAAACTAGTGGCCCAGTGCATGAAATTTGTGCACATTAAAAGGGAATTAATTAGAGGAAATATTTTAATATTGCTATTTGCCCTTTCTCTATAATAGAAGTGTCAGAGATGAAAGAAAATTAGTAAAATCTATATGAAAATCTCCCTCCTGTTAGAGTCTGGGGAGCACCACAGGACCCAGAGTGCAAGTCTTTGCCCACCCACACACACCTTGAAATTGTGCAAGACCCAGACCTGGCTGGCCCCACCCCCATTAAGCCCCTCAGGGCAGGGCCGCAGCCTCAGGTCCCCCTACCCGGCCCGACACCCGGGGGCGGGTGCAGCCTCAGGTACCCCATCAAACCCTGAAGGGCAGGGAGCACGGCCTCAGGTTCCCTGGTCCTGGCGCGAGGGTGTGATGACCATTTCCATATTAGCTCTTTATTATATAGGATGTATTTTTGGAACACTTACTCCCTTATCAATATTCAAATAACAAGCAGCATAAAAATTCCTTAAAGTTAAATATTATTAATTAGGATATGCCTGGACCAGCCACAAATCCAGATCATTGGGCACCAGTGTTTGTTCTTGTTTTCTCTTTTTTAGGTTTAGAAACAAACACTTCTTAGAGAAACTATTTCTAAACCTAGCCCTACTTTCCCAGCAGCAACTTGGGAAACTAAATTGAATTTTCACAGTGTTAATAAGGCCTTGAATATTTGGTCACTGAGCTACGTGAGAGGTAGAAATAATAAGTAGCTCATAGAAATGACTAATTAGGATCATATTTAAAACACTGCATTTTAAAAGTTCTTCTCTTCCAAGTGATCAGTGTTAGTACCATGTGGACTTTGCCAACTTTTATTATTTAAATTTTATTACTGCAATTTAGTGACAAACATGAGGTGTAGAAGAATGTTTGTAGTGTCCATTTAAATATGAAAGGAACTGATGTTTTAGCAGAAACATGCATCAGTGCTTTGCAGAACTTTGATGTACTGGGTCCCAGGTGACTGTTACTCTCCTTAGCTCATGGGACACAGCAATGGCACTCTCATGAAGGGATGAAGCATGCAATAGATATATTACCAGTGGATGAGCCAGCTTCCAGAACTTGATTAGGGAAATGGAAACCCAGACAAGCAAGGGGAGTCAGACTGATGTTTCCTGCTTCTTTTTCAGATTTACATGAGCCCAGAGGTGATCCTGTGCAGGGGCCATTCAACCAAAGCCGACATCTATAGCCTGGGGACCACGCTTATCCACATGCAGACGGGCACCCCGCCCTGGGTGAAGCGCTACCCTCGCTCAGCTTATCCTTCCTACCTGTACATAGTAAGTGGGGGTCAATGAGGGCTGAGCTGGGCTGGTTTCCACCTGTTCAGGAGTGCTGCACTCCTTTCTGAGTGGATGGGAGTGAGCTAGTGACCCAATGAGGAAGCCCCATTCTCACAAAGAAGGCATTGCTATTTTAATGGGAACTTACTAAAATGTACATTGGGCATCAATTATATGCTATTCTGTTAGACATCTATATATATAAAAGGCTAATATTCAAAGTGTCCCCTTGGGAATTCAACTGGGAGACCTGGAGTTTGATTGCTTGCTATGACGTGCGCTGACCACCACGGGGCGGCACAGAATGAAGGAAAGCCCTGGCCAGCAGCTGGCAGCCAGGGAGGGAAGGCCCCAGCCAGCAGCTGGAAGGCTTCGATTGGCCCTGATCGCCAGCCAGGCCTAGGGACCCTACCCATGCACTAATTTCGTGCATTGGGTCTCTAGTGTAATAATAAAATGCCACTTAGTAGCCTCAAAGTAGCATAAATCTTTGAGCCAAAGCAGTTTTAAATGTTGTTTGAACTCTTAAAAAAAGAAAAGAAAAAGAAGGTATTAGATTATAGGTCCCCATGCCAGCTTGGCATGTAGTGAAACATGCAGCTCTTGTTTTATTGTGGAGAGATTCGGGAGCAGATACCTCCCCATGGAGCAGATACCATGGTGACCCTTGAACCACTGTTGAGATATAAAGCTGTCACTGTTTATTCAAACCTAGCATGTATCTTTGCACTGAATCAGAAGATGGGTTTAATTCGGTGTCCTTAGGAAATTAAAGGGCAACTTGTTTCAGGGTATGAACTGTATTTGCTGCAGGCCAGGAGGTAGGAAACCAGTGACTTCCCAGGTCATGTTACTAAAATACTTTTCCTATTGAGGGGATGTTTTCATATATTGATGCTAAGATGGCTGGTTTGTTGATAGATCCACAAACAGGCCCCTCCATTAGAGGATATTGCGGATGACTGCAGTCCCGGCATGAGAGAGCTGATAGAAGCTGCCCTGGAGAGGAACCCAAATCACCGCCCCAGGGCAGCAGACCTACTAAAACATGAGGCCCTGAACCCTCCCAGAGAGGACCAGCCGCGCTGTCGGAGCCTGGATTCGGCCCTCTTTGAGCGGAAGAGGCTGCTGAGTAGGAAGGAGTTGGAACTTCCTGAGAACATTGCAGGTACAGACACCCTGCTGTGTGCACTGCCTCTGGCTTCCCTCCTTTTTGTCTACATCACACCACTGATGGAACTGATGAAAGCACTTGAAAAAAAAGAAAGGATTTCATGAGTGCCATAAATTGTTTGAGAAATTTCAGGAAGAATGTGAGCAAAAGCATTAAAAAAATGGCTAATTTACCAGCAAGTTATAACAAGTTTTTAGTGCAGATGTTGGCAACACACTCATTGAGAAGTGCCTCTAACTTGCTTTTTTTGCTACAGAGAATATCATATGCCTTTAAAAGCAAATCAGGCATGATAGTTTTGTTGCTGGTAAAGACTGGGGTTCTGTTAAATTGAGTTATGGTAAGCCATGCCAGTCCTTGCTTGGAAACATCATGGCACTGCTCTGCCCACATAAAATACTGAGTGTGAAGTCAATTTGCATTTCTCTCTTCCTGTGCTTAAAATCTCTTTGTCAGCTATGAATCTTCCCCATTTAGGAAGATCAGTACATATTGCAGGAGCATTGAATATGGGTGGAGAGGTGTTTAATAACATTTTTGTTATTAAAATCTGTGTCATTCTTAATCTGTTTAGATCCAAACCCAGATGTCAGGCCTGGAATGCTTGTTTGCCTTTCTGCATCTTGTTTGACTTTTTCCATATTTAAAGTGTATCATCTAGGATGTTAGAAAACATGCCAGAAATTCTAGTTAATTTCTTGTTATATTGACTCTTTTTTTAAAACTTCTTTGTGTATGAAATCTGACACAAATTAGCCCATGGTGTTCACTTCTGTAGCTCTTTAATAAAACCAGGGCTTGAATGCTACTTCAATAGGTCCAACTTATTACTTTTTTTTTTTTGTAGAAGGAACAAGTATTTACTATTGAACATGTTTCCTGGTCATTTGTTTTATTTTTTCAATGTTTCCCTTTTCAGATTCTTCATGCACAGGAAGCACTGAAGAATCTGAGATGCTAAAGAGACAACGTTCTCTCTACATAGACCTTGGAGCCCTGGCCGGGTATTTCAACCTTGTCCGGGGTCCACCAACGTTAGAGTACGGCTGATTGTTGTTTGCTCTAAATTAATACTCAGCTTTTGTCTCCTGGAAGCTAGCTCTGCCGATTCTACACAGGGGCTCTGTCTAGTGAATTGTGCATTTATTAGCTGGCATTGTGGGCTCCCAGAACTGATGAATGTGACTCCACATGGCTCCTGTGTGTTTTATTTGTGGAGCTGCCCTGTCCACCAGGTCTGAAAGTTCTCATTTTTCAGGTGGGGCAACTGAAGGGGAGGAATTAAGTGTTCCTAGAAGGATCATTTCTGGTGACTGATTTCATTCACTGTGCACTTTGCTCAAAATTGTAAAAATATACCAATTATAAGAATAATGTATTAGCCTAAAATTACTATTCTTGGTTCTAAATTAAGTCTGGGAACTTCATTTAACTCAGAATAGTTGTTTTGTATATATTAGTGTATATTATACGCCAACTCTTTGGGCCTTTCTCAGTAGATTCTAGTTTAAATTAAAGTCATTATATTTTGGGTGAATAGAGCAACTTGAATATTGTAGCAATAAGCTGAACTAGTGTCTTGCAAATGGCTACCTGATTAGTGAGAAGCCATCTGACAGCAGGCCACTAGTGATGGGTTCTGTTATGTTCCTATGGAAACATTTTGTACTGTACATGCTATGCTTAAAACATTTAAAACATGATGTTTTGAATGTGGACAAAACTGTGTAAACCACATAATTTCTGTACATCCCAACGGATGAGAATGTGACCTTATGAAAACTGGAAACTTGTCAATTCTTACTGATGCTACTTTTGTAACTCTTATGACTCGATTTTCTTTTAAGCATTTGTATATTAAAATAGCATACTATGTATGTTTTATATCAAATGCCTTCATGAGTCTTTCATATATATATTTTTAACATTGTAAAATATGTGACTATATCTACTTAATGTTTTTACATCATGCAAATGAAACTGACACTTTTATCCAATATGATTGGTCAAATCAACTGAATAAATTCAATATTTTGCCTTAATTATTGTGAAAGGTGTTATTCTAACCCTGGACTGAAGGTGGGATCCAGGGGTTGGGATATAGGTTGGAGGAGAACATGTGTCATTAGGAGGCAAAAAATACTTGAAAGCTTTGCAAATTGTATGTACGCTCCTCTTCTATTGCCACTGTATCAAGCTGTTGTCATCTGGATTGGATTGTGTCCCTTCGGTATATTGAGGTAAAAAAATTATAAGCCACTAGTTCAGGCTAAGTCTGGTTCTATTTTGGATCTTATTTTTCTGCATTTATACTGCCGTGAATATATACTTGCATGTTCCTTGCCTATTAGTGTTTGCCAAGTTAATAACTAAGTTGTCTTTGTACAAGGTAGATTTCAATCATGCACACCAAATTCTAATGGAAACTGTTGAATGGGTCCATCATTCACTGAGTGAATTGTATTATACTTTCACACGTGTTATGTAACACATGCCAGACCTGTAATCTTCACAACACACATGTGAAAGATGTGTTGTTACCTCTGGTTTTATTCAGAGGGGAGAGCAGAGCAAGTAAAGCAATAGCTGGTATTTGAACCCAGATCTTTCTGACTTCATTGTTCATATTCTGTCTCATGCTATGCTGCTTATAAATGATAGATCATTTCACTGCAAAGCAAGCATAATGCCCCCACTGGGATTCAAGTCTCTAAATAAGGGTGAGGTGGTTTAACCACAAAGTTAATGGAGCTTCAGCTTTGGATTCTCACTTGCAGGGCCCCCTCTAAGACCCTCTGCCCACTTTCATATTATCCCTGACCAGGCCCAACAAAACCTAGATCTGGGTCAAGGTATACAACTTTTGATGACTTTTACAAAAATCTAAATAACCAATATGAATTGAGTTCTAGTTAACATTCCACTTGGAAAATACTATTCTTTTTAAAGAAATTGCGGCAGTTGTGGAGAATTGGCGTTTTTTTCCCCAAGATGTGACCGGTGGTGGTGGCGGCTGAGAAAGTGGTCATGAGAGCTATGAGGGTAGGTTCAGGGCTGGACCTGTGCACTGAGCATTTGCAGAGCTGTTGACCTTGGAAGCCAAGAGTTAAAGCTGGGTTAGGTCACCAGCTGGAGAATCAGCTTAAGAGAAGTAATGAGGCCCTGAGTGGGTTCTGAGGAAAGTCATCACTCACCTTCTGATACGATGAGCAGTGAGACTGCCAGGCTTGAATGTATCTAGGACAGAATAATCGCATCCTGAAATCTGCCCACCTGCTTCAGGCAGCAAGGTTTCTGATTGTGTGGTGGCATTGGGATGCATTATCGAAAATAGATGGGACCTTTCTAAATTGGGCCTCAGAGATCATCTTGTCTCAGCCCCTTATGAGATAGATGGAGACATGCTTGCTGGAGGTCACCAGACCAATGCTAGAGTGTCTTCTGATTATCATCACCCACTTGTATTTGCCTGGAGATCAGCAAAAGAGCCTGAAACAGTTGATGAAGACTGTCTGCCAGCAATGTGCTGGGCCCAAGGGGATTTGCCCAGCCTTGGAGAGATGGGGATCAGCCAGTGCATCTACCCTTAGAGCTAAGTTTACATTGCTATCTGACATATCACTAAGCACCACAGTGGGACCTGAAATCAGTGGGACTGATTTCTCTCACCCCCCTGTGTTCCTCCCTGGTGCATGTCCATCAGGTGACAGGCTGAAAGCCAATCTTTTTTTAATTATTTATATTTTTACAGAGAGGAAGGGAGAGGAATAGAGAGTTAGAAGCATCAATGAGAGAGAAACATCAATCAGCTGCCTCCTGCACACTGCTTACTGGGTATGTGCCCACAATCAAGATACATGCCTTTGACCAGAATTGAACCTGGGACCCTTCAGTCCACAGACCGATGCTCTATCCACTGAGCCAAACAGGTCAGGGCTGAAACCAATCTTTTATTGAGAGCAAATTTCTATGTGGCAACTCAGTCTGAAAGCCATTGTTTTCTAGAGAACCTGAGGAATTTTTGTCATGGTCTGCAATGTGATTTGGAGTGGAAATTGCTTGATGCCATAGGTCCAGGGCCAAACCCTGTGGACAGTGAGCAGGGATAGCACCCAGGGGGGAGAGCAGGCTATTTAGTGAAAGGTTAAAACCTTTTGGGAACCTAATCTGGGCAAAGAACCATGCTGGCCCCTGCAGTGGACACAACTAATAGGGGGTTCTAGCCCTTCTTCTTTATCCATTCCCTGCAAAAAGTAAGCACATCCTATTATGAAATTGTTAAAAGGTTCTTTGTTTTAATATATGGCCCTGTGTGTTTCCAAAAAGATGTTATTGGCCAAGCATTTACTTGCAGTTTTACCTTTTGCCTGTGAGCTAAATTGTTGAATGTCAATTTAATCTGAAATGCACAAAAAATGACTACTACAATAACATGGTTTGGGCATTCATATTAGGTTTCATAAGTTCACTTTGGGCCAAATTGAGGAGACATGCAAAGAAGACTTATACAAAGTACATTTGTACTAATCTGTAGGCACCCTCAGTGGGATTTCTGTTGGGTTCTCTCTGAGGAGGGTATGAGTGTGCACAGGGCATCATGCAATCACACTTTTTATTCCGCTGCATAAAGGCCTTCAGCCCTGGGTGCAGCAGCTGCCCTTAAAAGCTGGACGTGTCTCGCCCCTCTAGAAGGACTGACTACAATTTCTTCCTATGTTATCTATATTTAATTGAGATATGGGAAATTTCTTGTCTCACTTCAAAATAAGAGGTGAGCACTCAGAAACACCACACATAAGGAAAACAAACATCTGCTTCATTTATTTCCAGTGCTGGGATAAGTTCTGAGTACTTAACCAATCCTGAGGCATCTGTTTCATCAGAAATTACAGATAGAGGTGATAAAAATTGGCTATCTGGCTGCCCAGAGCACAATAGCTGATTTAATGAGATCCTGTTAATTCTGGTAATCATACAAGGGAAGACAACTGGAATTACAAACTGAGAAGTCTGTTGGAAAGCATGACATTCTCTCATTTCAGCTCCAAGTCTGTGGAAATGCCCTGAATTGGACTAGTAATTGTGTCGTCACAAGGATAACACTAAAAATTAGAAGAGATATAGATTGCTCTACAAATGTTGGCTATTGTTATTTCCTTTAATTAATTCATGCTACATTTCCTCTCTATGAAGCTTAATGTACTGCAGTTCTCTCTTTCCCCCATGAATGCAGAATTTCAGAAAGTAGAGATTATCTTGTGCTTCATTGATTGCCCCATTATAGTGGTCCATTCATAAACTCTATTAAGACTACTCTTCTGAGACTAATTAACATTTTTCCAAGCATCAAGGAGATGAAGGACAAACAATATTTTAAGGAGAAAGACAGTTAATGGGCACAACTGAAAGCTTGGGCTAGGAGGTGAATTGACTCCCTGCTGTGTCCGTGTGAACTGTGGGGACTGTGAGCCCCAAGCCCTGATGATAACGGAGGTTACAGGGCAGCACTGCCTGAGGCCAACAAGGTCTTGCTATGGCAAAAGGAAATGGCATAACCCTACATTTAAATTCCCCTCCCCTTTTATGCCTGGGTATTTCTTCTGCTTTGAAATTCTGGTCTTGCTAAAGTGTTGCTCCAAAATAGGACAGAGGGCTGGGTGGTGACTCAGGCCTAGGAGACACCCCATACCTCTTACAACTTTCCCATGTGATCTTATTTGTGAGTCCTTGTCAGGGCCAGGAAGCAAGAAAACCCCAATTGTTTCTATCTTAATGAAGCTACACAGCAAAGAAAGAGAAAGAACAAGGTATTTAATTCAGACTTTCTCGCTAAACCCAAAGTTCCTTTTCTCATTTGGCCATCAGACAAGAGATTTGGCAAGTGCCTTCCTCATTCCCCTCTTTAGCCTCTGACTCTCACTCCTGACCACGCCCCCCCCCAGCCCCCTTCCCTAGTTCTCTTCAGAAGCAGTTGCTGCAAGCAAAGATCTGAGCACATGCAAGCATATGTGATTCTATAATACCCTTCTTTGTAAAACAACACAATGCATACATGGTGGCATAACTGATACATAGTTTTACATCTTATTTTTTTGACATTATATGTCCTAGAGATTACAGAAGGAAATTCTTTAATAAGAGCAATTTTATTTAACCTGAATTTTGCATTGGTTTTAAACACAGCCTCCTCCTCCCTCAATTTCTGCAGTAAAGGGAGTGGAGGGGTTCTCCTTTTTGCTTTTCTTCCTCTGGAAATTGAAGCAAGTGAAGCAAATAAAAGGTGATGGCTTCTCAATTTGTTTGCAGCCACTGAAATATTTAAGATTCATTTTATAGGAAATAAATTAAAGGGCAACAAGTTTATGGAATTGCTTAAGATCCAAATTTAATCATGTGCAGAGCAGGGATGGAAACCAAAGCCCTTGACTTCTAATGTCAGGATCTTGCCACCAGACCACACTGCTGTTTGCTGCTTACTGTTTCATTTTCAGCTATCAAGGGACTGGGAAATCCCAGAGCAGAAGCAAGACAACCTCTCACACTCATGTTAGCATTGGGGTGTGGGGAACTGATAGGAACTATCTGACTAACTGATCCAGTTTCTCTTCTGTTGATACCGAGAGGCTGGATCCTGTCTCCATTTGATGTCATGAGCTGTGATCTTTGTGGATGTGTCTATGGGGGAAAGGATGGAGGGAGAAGGGATTCTACATGTGGAGGCAAAATCTATGTGATATTAAAGGAAAATAATTGATAGTGTTTGGTAGAAGAAAATAAAGTCATGAGCTCCTTGTTGAAGTTAGTGGATAAATAATGTTGCTCAAAAACTGAATGGAAAGCCATGTGCCGAAGAACTGTGGGGTGCAGCTGTGGGTAGATAGTCATATTCCAATAAGCTAACTGTGGGAATTACATGTTTTTTTTCATGTAAACTGCATTATTATTTCTGTTTAGAATGAATAGAATCACAGTAAATTGTGAATTCATCAAAGTGATGCCATATGTCCTAAATAGAACCTTAACTTTAGAGTTGGCAGGTGTGTTGGGGAATGCTAGTCTCTTTTGTCATTTACTTGGTGGCTGAAGCTCAGAAAATATTGGCCAGAGTGGATTAGACCTGTCTTCTGTAAGCCAGAGCCCAGGCCTGGGTGGGATTTAGAAAGTCTATTCACTTAAAAGTGGCTAAAGTGTCACTGAGCCATTGTCATATGAAATGCTATATTGTCAAGCAAGAGAACAACCACAGAGGAAATGGAATCTCATATTTACTGAGTGCTAATATTGTGACTGACAGTGTGGTAAACACTTATGCATTTGTAAGTATAAACTATGGAACTGAGACTCTGAGAGGTTGGGTAAGTAATGTGAGGACACACCACTAGTACAAACCTGAGGTAGGAACCCAGGTCCCTCTGATGCAAAAGCTCATGCCCTTTTCACTAAACTGTACTGTTTCCTCTTGTCACTGAAGGGAAGAGAAGAAAGAAATTTTCTATCAAAATTGTTATGGTGAAAATCCTATCACTCCTATATTATTCCTATCTCTAGACATGAAATTACTTGAATTAAAATGTTTGTTACTGGGACATAACTTTTTTTTAACACAAACATAACTGTATAGAATATGGTCTTAGAGCTTAAAGGGTTTACAGACTGGTTGTGCAATAAGATCAGAACCCATAAATATAGAAACCAGGTCATTTAGTGTAACTAAAGACATAGTTGTGTGGCATATGAGAACACACAGAATACAAAGTTGAAGGAATAAGAGCTTGAAGGAATCCACATTAACTGGGGTCTTTCTTAGACTGGACTTCCTAGAAAATGGAGCATGAGGCAAAGGTGAGAGCTAATGTTTTATCGGAGGTACGTCCTAGGGCAGTGAGAGTGAGGGAAGAGGGATGAGAGGAAAGAAGGAAGTGAAGCAAATAAAAGGTGATGTCTTACTGAAGTGACCACTACTTTAGGAAAAGACAGCTGTTTGGTGAGTCACATAAAATATCTTCAGTGAGGCCATATAGAACACCATGTTCAACAACTTCCAGCGCATTGAAAGGAGGAAGGGAGAGGGATTCATCTCTTCTTCCCACCAATATCCCACCTCTTTGGTCAAGGTTTTCCCATGAGTGTTAGCTTCCCTGCACGTCTGGGTTATGTTTCCAGACACCTTTGGGAAGTTGTTGAGGAATCCAGTTTTCACGTGCTTCAGTTTAGCACTTCAGACAAATCCATTATTGAGCGAGGGGAGCGAACAGAACCGCTTGGGTCCTGTCGTCAGCGTTGCTGTAGGTTGCACCAGAATGAGGGCAATGGAGGCCATGTTGGAGCTTGTACTTCCCTGGTGGAGGCTTGGAGAGAGTCAGTGCTGGCAGATGTGGTGGTGGCAGCTGTTGCAAAGGGCAGTGGTTGGTGGGGGTCTACATGAGTAAGCAACCAAGGACACAGCAGACAAGTGGGCTCAAGTGACTATGAGGAAGTGTGTAAATGGGACCTGACAGAGTTCCAAGAGAAAAGAGATGTGTCATTCAAGAGAAGGTATTCTAGAATATCCTATTCAAGAGATAAGGTAATATGAGAAAAATTTATTCATAGTGGCACCCTTTCCAGAGATAGCTATGTAGAAGAACCACTGGGGATAATTTGATAGCTTTGGGCTAGTAGCAGCAGAACTCTTAGCAACTCCAGGTTGGAGAGACTTAAGGGAGAGAGTGCTTATTGAACTCAGAAGGACCTCTTCATGTAGAAGAGGTCACTTTGAAAAGAACAATGATTTTAAAGAAGGAGTTAGAAGGTAAAAGCTCCATAAGGAAAGCATATATTGAGGGGCTTTTGGAAGATGTCTGCCACAGGGTTTCAGAGAACACCTGGCTTAGGTCTTTCTCCTGCTGCATTTTAAAATTATGTGAGAGATGATATAGCTTGCACAAGGTAATAGCATCAGGAGAGACTTTGCGAGGTGAGTAGGATGTGGTTGGGCAGAGGAAAGACGGGTGAACAGGGACAGGAAGAGCAAGGCAAGTTTGTGGAGCACTGAGGGGGTCATTCTGACCCAACAGAAGTTAAAAGGTTGTATGAAATTCTGGTAAATGGGTGGGGTCATACTTTGAAGGGCCATAATAACAGGCAAGTCAATTTCCCCTTGGTGTGGCAGGAAAGAGATTGCTATTAAGGTTTTGAGATGAAAGCAGTAAGATCAACCTAGGCAGAACAATAAATCCACTTTATAAAAAAAGGAAATTGGATTCAGGGAAACTGTTCAATAAATATGGAAAAAGAGTAGTGAAAGGCTAGATTTGAATAGGGTATAGGGTATAGTCAGTGGTAGGATGTGCATCAAAGGAAAAATTGGTAGGAGTTGCATATTGGAGGTAAGAGGGAGGAACAAGCTGATGGTAAACACCAGTTTTCAAGTCAGAGTGACAGAGAGATGGCAATGAGTTTGACAGAGAAAGCAAGGAGATATGATGGGTAATCATATAGGGCAAGGGTGGGAACTGAGGTGATGGGCTTCAGTTGGGATATGTTGAGATTGGGGAAAACCCACTACTTAATAATTTCTTCAAATCTTAACATGGGTGATCAAGGATATAACCTTGAAAGGGTAGAGTGGTGGCATACCAAGGATGGGGACGTAGGAGCTGTCCTCCTGAGCATAGGAGATAAGGGGTGACTTGTCTATAGAGAGCTCATGAACAATAACCAAAGCAATGAAAAGTTGATGTGCTTTTTATTGTTACTACACCCAAGTCAGTGGTAACACTTCTTTCTGAAAAAAATATTTTGTTGGTCTAAATTCTAAAGAATTGCTGTTGCCACTGCTGACTTTTCATAACATACAGGGTGGGGAAAAATAGGTTTACAATTATGATATGTGAAACAGTATTTATTCTTGTATTATTATTTAATCATTATTGTATTATTTATCTGTATTACAACTGTAAGCCTACTTATGCCTATCCCTATATATAAGCTTAAAATGAGCACATAAGTACATTTTGTATTTGTTTATTTATTTATTTACTAGAGGCCTGAGCACAAAAATTTGTGCACTCAGGGGGTGGGGGAGTCCCTCAGCCTCCCCTGTGCCCTCTTGCAGTCTGGGAACCCTTGAGGGATGACCACCTGCTGGCTTAGGCCCGTTCCCCGGGGGATTGGGCCTAAGCTGGCAGTCAGACATCCCTCTGGCAGCTTGGGATGTCCACTTGCCAATGGGGAGCAGGCCTAAGCTGCAGTCAGACATCCTTAAGCTGCTGAGGAGGCAGGAGAGGCTACCACCATCACCACTGTACTAGCAGCCATCAGCCTGGCTTGTGGCTGAGCAGAGCTCCCCCTGTGGGAGTGCACTGACCACCAGGGGGCAGTTCCTGAATTGAGCATCTGCCCTCTGGTGGTTAGTGTGTGTCATAGTGACCAGTCATTCCCAGTCATTCTGCTGTTAAGGTCAATTTGCATATTACCCTTTTATTATATAGGAGTGCCTGGCCAGCCTGGGTGAGGGGTTCATGGCTGTTCGCAGGCTGGCCACAGCCCCTTCAGGGTGGGGGTCTCTGCTGGGGTGCCTGGCCAGTCTGGGTGAGGGGCTGATGGCCGTTTGCAGGCTGGCCACAGCCCTTTCAAGTTGGGGGTCCCCGCTGGGGTGCTTGGCCATTCTGGGTGAGGGGCTGAGGGCCGTTTGCAGGCTGGCCACACCCCTTTTAGGATGGGGGGGTCCTGCTGGGGTGCCTGGCCATTCTGGGTGAGGGGCTGATGGCTGTTTGCAGGCTGGCCAAACCCCCCAGCAGCGACCCTCACCCCCACTCAGGGCAGGTGGGAAGCTTGGCTTTCTCCATCGCCCGGGCAACCAAGCCTCCTAATTGCTCTAGCTCTGTGGCTTCCGGGCGCCATCTTGGTTAGGTTAATTTGCATACAGTCGCTCTGAGCGTGTAGTGAAGGTATGGTCAATTAACATCGTTGTCTTTTATTAGTGTAGATTTATTTATTTTGTTTTAAAATTCATTATTGTTTAAAGTATTACATATATCCCTTTTCTCCCACTGACCTCTCCCCAGCCACCCCTACCCCCTAGTACATGCCCTCAACCCCCTAGTGTCTGTGTCCATTGGTTATGCTTATATGGATATATACAAGTCTTTTGGTTGATCTCTCACCACCCGTTTCTCCTGCCTTCCCTCTGCAGTTTGATGGTCTGTTCCATGCTTTGCTGTCTCTGCATCTATTTTTGTTCATCAGTTTATGTTGTGTAGTATATTCCACAAATGAGTGAGATCATGTGATATTTATCTTTCTCTGACTGGCTTATTTTGCTTAGGATAATGCTCTCCATGTCCATACATGCTATTGCAAATGGTAAGAGTTCCTTCTTTTTTACTGCCATGTAGTATTCCATTGTGTAAATGGACCACAATTTTTTTTATCCATTCATCTGCTGGGGGCACCAAATCTTAGCTATTGTAAATAACACTGCTATTGCCCTAGCCCCGTGGTTGGCAAACTGCGGCTCGCCAGCAACATGCGGCTCTTTGGCCTCT
>NW_006295981.1:171365-172861 GCF_000327345.1 Myotis davidii
CTAGCCAATTTGGATGCCTTTTATTTCTTCTTCTCTGATTGCATTGGCTAGCACTTCCATTACTATGTTGGATAGGAGTGGTGAAAGAGGACATCCCTGTCTTGTTCCTGTTCTTAACGGAAATGGTTTTAGTTTTTGCCCATTGAATATGATGTTGGCTGTAGGTTTTTCATGTAAGGCTTTTATTATGTTGAGGTATGATCCCTCTATTCCCACTTTGCTGAGCGTTTTTATCAAGAAAGGCTGTTGGATTTTGTCAAATGCTTTTTCTGCATCAATTGATATGATAATGTGATTTTTATCTCTCAATTTGTTTATGTGATGTATTACATTTATTGATTTGAGGATATTGTATCATCCTTGCATCCCCAGAATAAATACAACTTGGTCATGGTGTATAATCTTTGTAATGTAATGCTGAATCCGATTTGCTAGAATATTGTTGAGCATTTTAGCATCTATGTTCATGAAGGATATTGGCCTGTAGTTCTCTTTTTTTGTGGTGTCTTTATCTGGTTTTGGGATTAGGATAATGCTGGCTTCATAGAAAGAGCTTGGAAGTGTTTCTTCCTCCTAAATTTTTTGGAATAGTCCCAGGAGGATAGGTTTTAGTTCTTCTTTGAATGTTTGATAAAACTCTCCTCTGAAGCCATCTGATCCAGAGCTTTTGTTTACTAGAAGTTTTTTGATTACTGTTTCAATTTCTTCAGTAGTTATTGGCTATTCAGGTTTGTTTATTCTTCCTGATTGAGTTTTGGAATGTTGTATTTTTCTAGGAATTTGTCCATTTCATCTAGGTTGCTCAATTGTTGGAATAGAGTTGTTCATAGTATTTTTTTACAATCCTTTGTATGTCTGTGAGGTCAGTTGTTACTTCACCTCTTTCATTTCTGATTTTGTTTATTTGGGTCCTCTCTCTTTGTTTCTTGGTGAACCTGGCTAGAGGTTCATCAATCTTGTTTATCCTTTCAAAGAACCAGCTCTTGGTTTCATTGATATACTAGAGGCCTGGTGAATAAAAATTTGTGCACTCAGGGGTGTCCCTCAGCCAGGCCTGTGCTCATTCACAGTCCAGGACCCTTCGGGGGATGTCCACCAGACAACTTAGGCTCACTCCCCAGGGGAACAGGCCTAAGCTTGTAGTCCAACATCCTTCTGGCAGCCAGGGAACCCTTGGGGGATGTCCGACTAAAGGCATAGGCCCCCAAGGGATCGGGTCTAAACTGTTAGTTGGACATTCTTGTGCTGCCACGGAGGTGAGAGAGGCTCCTGCCACCACCTCTGCGCTGGCCAGCCATAAGCCATCCTCTGGCTGAGTGGCACTCCCCATATGGAAGTGCACTGACCACCAGGGGGCAGCTCCTGCATTGTGCGTCTGGCCCCTGGTGGCCAGTGTGCATCATAGCAACCAGTCATTCTGCTGTTCAGTCAATGTGCATATTAGCCTTTTATTATTATTATATAGGATGTCCCTATTTCTCCCCTTTTGTCCCCTC
>NW_006295981.1:173354-194969 GCF_000327345.1 Myotis davidii
CCTGGGAATCAAGCCAGCAATTGAGGTACATGACCTTGACTGGAATTGAACTGGGACCCTTCAGTCCACGGGCTAATGCTCTATCCACTGAGCAAAACAGGCTGCAGCTTAATTCGTTTACTTTTAATCTATATGTGTCTTTATATTTAAAGTGGGTTTTGTTTTTGATTCACCCTCATAATCTGTCTTTTAATTGGTTCATTTATGCCACTGACTTTCAGAGTGCTTACTGATAGAGTTACTACCATATCAGGCAGCTTCTGAGGCTTCTGGGGTGAGCCTGCCTTGCCGCGCCGGGACCCGCTGATCAGGTCCTGGGGTGGCAAGGAGGCAAGGCAGGCCAGCTGCTGGGGATTCTGGGATGGGCGTACCTTTCTGCCCCAGGACCCGCCAATGGAGTCCTGGGATTGCCAGCCTGCCCTGGATGGCGACCGCTGGTGGTTCACACTGCCCCACCCTGCCTGCAGTATGCAAATTAGCCGCCATCTTTGTTGGTGGTTAATTTGCATATCATACTGATTAGCCAATGGGAGATGTAGCAAAGGTACGGTCAATTACCATGTTTGTCTATTATTAGATAGGATTGCTTTTTGTTTTTTTGTTTTTGGTCTCTATGTCATTTATTTCTGCTCTGATCTTTATTATCTTCTTCCTTCTGCTTACTCTGGGTTTTTCTTTTTGCTCTCTTTCTAATTCTTTATATTGTAGAGTTAGATAATTTATCACCAATTTTTCTTGTTTTTTGATGTAGGTTTGTAGAGCTATGAACTTCCTCTCAGGACTGTTTTTACTGTGCCCCATAGATTTTGGATTGTTGTGTTTTCATTATCATTCATTTTCAGGATGTTTTTAATTTCATTTTTTATCTCTCTGGTAACCCAATCAATGTTTAATAGCATGTTATTTAACCCTCAAGTGTTCGAATATTTTTATTGTTTTTATTGTAGTTGATTTCTAACATTATGCCATTATGGTCTGAGAAGATGCTTGATATGATTTCAATCTTCTTGAATTTGGAGAGAATTTGCTTGTGAGCAATAGATGGTCTAGCTTTAAAAAGGTCCATGTGCACTTGAGAAGAATGTATATTCTGTAGCCGAGGGGTGAAATGTTCTGAAGATTTCAATTAAGTCTGTCTGATGTAGTGAATTATTTACAATTGCTATTTCTTTGTTGATGTTTTTTGTCTAGAGTGTTTATCCAGTGATGTAAGTGGGGTATTAAAATTCCCTACTATGAGTGTATTGCTGAAGATCTCTCTCTTGATATTTTACAGAAGTTTTTTTTTTATGTATTTGTGTGCTCCTGCTTTGGTGCATATATGTTTACTAGAATTATATCCTCTTGTTGTACCTTTATAAAGTGGCCTTCCCTATCTCTTTTTATGGCCTTCACTTTGAGGTCAATTTTGTCATATATGAGTACTGCTACCCTACCTTATTTTTCATTTCCATTTGTCTGAAAAATATTTTTCCATCTCTTCACTTTCCGTCTGTGTAAGTCCCTTGTTCTGAGGTGGGTCTCTTGTAGACATTATACATATGTGTCATGTTTTTGTTTTGTTTTTTAAATCCATGCAGCCACTCTATGTCTTTTGATTGGAGCATTTAGTCCATTTACATTTAAGGTTATTATTGATAGGTACTTTTTTATAGCCATTTTTATTCTTTATGCCTGTGTTCCTTCTTCCCTTTCTATTTCTTCTTTTTACAATAGTCCCTTTATCATTTCTTGCATTGCTGGTTTGGTAGTGATAAACTACCTTAGGCTTTTTTGTGTGTGTCTGCTTAGCTCCTCATTTCCCCTTCAATTCCGAATGATAGCTTTGCTGGATAGAGTATTCTTGAATTCAATCTCTTGCTTTGCACCACTTTGTGGACTTCATTCCATTCCCTTCTGTCCTGATGTGTTTCTGTGGAGAAATCATTTGATAATCTAATGGAAAATCCTTCATACGTAATTCTCTGTCTCTCTCTTGCAGACTTTAAGATTCTCTTTGTCGTTAATGTTTGCCATTGTAATTATGATGTTTCTTGGTATCAGTCTTTTTGGGCTTATCTTTTTGGGACTCTCTGTGATTTTGTGACTTTTTTCTTCCCCGTATCAGGGAAGTTTTCTGTCATTATTTCTTCAAATAGGTTTTCTAATCCTTGTTCCTCTTTTTGTCCTTCTGGCACCTCTATTATATGTATGTTACTTCATTTCATGTTTTCCTAACGCTCCCTTATGCTCTCCTCCTGATTTATAATTTTTTCTCCTATTGCTGTTCAGATTGGGTATGTTTTGCTGCCCTATCTTCTAACTCACTAATTCTGTTCTGAGCTTCTTCTAGTCTAGTCTAGTGAAACTTCCATTGTGTTTTGTTTGTTATTAAAATATTTTATTGATTTTTTACAGAGAGGAAGAGAGAGGGATAGAGAGTTAGAAACATCAATGAGAGAGAAACATTGATCATCTGCTTCCTGCTCACCTCATACTGGGGATGTGCCCGCGACCAACGTACATGCCCTTGGCCAGAGTCGAACCTGTTGTCTGTACCTATGAATTTATTTTTGTTTATTTTGTTAAATTGTTTGTTCCTTTTTTTATATTTCACATATAAAATAATATATTTTTTTTCCTTTTCTGTCTGACTTATTCACTTAGCATAATGTACAATAGCCAAGACATGGAAACAAGCTACGTGTTCATCAACAGATGATTGGATAAAGATAATGTGGTATACATATACGATAAAATACAACACTTGGCCATAAAAAGATGAAATATTGTCATTTGTGACAACATGGATGGATCTTGAGTAAGTTTTTAATTGTATATAATTATTGAAGTTCACTCAAGTGTGGCTGGTGTCTGTCGCCCCTACGGTCTTACATATTCCTGTGGTCAAACAGGGATTAAAAACAAACCATGACTGATAGCTTGGTGGTTTCAGAGAAGAAGAAAGAATTTAAGTCACTTCAATTCTGTCATTCTATGTAACCACTTGGAGTTCCTATTTGTGATTAAAATTTAAAACAGTAAAATAGAGTGTAAACTGTGAAGTACAATATTTTTGTTTGGTAAGTGTAAACGTGAACTCATACATGAATTTTTAAAAATTGAAATAACATCTTTAATATTAAAGTTAATTATTCAATTTTAATTACTAATTGTTGCTTTTAAAACTTAAAAACGGATCAAGGAAAAAAACTTTTCTGGGGTGGGACAATATAAGCTGCATATGACTTGAGTAATCTGGGTAAGAGTAAAACTTGGCCTGTCACTATAAAGATGGTTCCTTCTCTACTATTCAGCAAAAAGGAGAAAAGAATGAAATAGGAAGTTGACACAATACATCATTGTTTCATAAATGTCTACTAAGTGCCAAAAGTGCAGAGAACATAAATGGTTTCTAAAATTCTTTTAAATATGCCTTTTTTTCTTGAGACTTCTTACAAATAAAATTTTAAAAATGTAAAATCCAATTCATGACTGGCTTTGAAACCTGAAGAAATTTAATTTTAAAGTTCTCAAATGTGAGCTAACTAAATCATATTTCTATTGCTTATAGAATGGAAACTCCTAAACTGCATAAAGTGAAAATAAATTGAGAAAGAAAAAATTGTGAATATTTTAATGTTATTTGGACCTAATTATGGTTTTAGCCAAACAAAATCGTTGGATTAAAGAGCAGATACATAATCAGGAATCAAAGTAGATATGTTGACACTGGTAGATAGAGCTTAGGTTGCAATCTAATTTTGAAGGAACATTGTGTAAAAATTAAACATCCTATTCTTTTAGAAGAGAGTTTTAAAATTCAAAATTCAAAATTAATTCATCTTCTGGGAAATTACAAAAAATTGAAAATAATGGTAGATATTTTTATAAGCTAATTACTACATTGGCATTATTTTTATAGCACTCCTGATATTTCTCACTGTTAAATATTTGAAGTGATCAGATATATTCATAATGAAGGTGGTCAGGTTGAAATAGTTATTTGGGCATCTTTTCTATTTCTGGGAAGATCGCTGATGAGTGCATCAAGCAAATGTTGAAACAATTTATGGATGGACTGAACATCAACCTCTGTCAAGGTCAAGGAACGACAGCACTGCAACTCTGACCAGTGTTCATGGTGGGGCCCTGCAAAGTTGTAAGAAATGCATCAGGTCCTTCTGAGTGGCTTCTGCAAATCATTCTTTGCATCTTTGCAGAGTTTACTCATTTAGAAATGTTTCTTTATGTGTGACATTTTAAAAAATATGTTGTTTTTTTAAAAATTAATTTTAGAGAGAGGAAGGGAGAGGATAGAGGGAAACATGGATGAGAGACATCCATTAACTGCCTCTTGCATACCCCCTACTGTGGATTGAACCCGCAACCTGGGCATGTGCTCTGATGGGGAATCAAACCCTGGACATCTTGGTCTGTGGGATGACACTCAAGGCCACTGAGCTGCACTGTCTGGGCTATGTGAGACATTTTTAAAGTTATTGGCAAATTTTATTCATTCTCAGTAATTTCACTTCATCAATGAAATACATTGCAGACTGTGGGTGACAAATCAAAAGTCTTTCCCAGAGATGATGGAGAGCTCAGTATGAAGCTATGCATACCACAAAGACTAGTTTTTAAAAATTAATACCAAATTTGAAGTTGGGAGGTTCACCTTAGATTTTATGAAGAAGGCCTTTAACTTGGCAACAAGAAAATTTAAACAAGTGATATTGACATAGAAAGTACAATAAATGTTGAAGAAAAAAGCAGAGAAATGAAAAAAGATACTGGCCATACTTTGCCAGAAGAAACCCGAAGGGCAATGTGTGAATGCCTCAATCATGTTCTACAAGAACTGTACACTAGTGCTAAAGGAATAGAACAAGTGATAAAAATGTTAATGCTCTGATTTTTGCAGAAGAAAAATTTTGGAAGTTTTTAGCATATATAGAAGAAATCTACAGTAAACTTTCTGGAAAAGATAAGAGATAATGCTCATTTTTGGAATGTTAGGATTTTTGGAAACTGCTTGGATTCATTTCCAAGAAACAAAAACAGTTTTTTGTGAAATTTGATTTATGTGAACCTCTGCTACACTATATTCTTTTGCTAAATATTTGTATATCTGTTTTCTCATGGTTGGAGATGTTTGTATGCATCCAGTGGGACCAAAGCACAGTCAGGTTCCTGGGATAGCTGGGTGGACAGCCCCAACCCCAATCCAGTCCCTGATGCTTCCTGAGACTGTTCGAGCCTGTAGGCTTGGCCTCACCTGCTGTCTCCTCTGCAAAGTTGGCGATGCAGGGTGTGGCAGGCAGGGTTCCTGAGGTGTGGTGGGTTGTATCACCCATGGCAGCAGTTTTTTTTTTCCTTTTCCTGTGTTGTAGCTTCTGGGAGGGACTAGTGCAGTGTTCCCAACCTTTTTTTGGCCATGTCCCCTAAGCATCTTTAAAATCCTGATACCCTCCACCTAGTGACATATAATTCTTATTATTCAAAAAGTGAACTGCTATTCATGTGGAGGAAGCCTAAAAGGCCATTGACTTGGTCTAAACAAGCTTCCAAAGAACGTGGCATCCATGAAAGAGAAAAATAAAAGAATGAAAGGACAGTTGAAATACTGAGGAAGAAATCACTAGGAAATTGTTAAAAAATAATGATATGAAGTTATATGAAAAAATAGCAAATAAAGTTTCAAAACATATAAAAGAGAACTGAAATGCATAATATGTCACAATATATATTTACTAGAGGCCAAGTGCACGGATTCATGCACCACTGGAGTCCCTTGGCCTGGCCTGCAGGGATTGGGCTGAAACCAGCAGCCCAACATCCCCCGAAGAGTTGCGGACTGTGAGGGGGCACTGTGCAAAGTAGCTGTCACTCAGCAGGTCCTGTGTTGAGCGTCTGCCCCTTGGTGGTCAGTGAGAGTTATAGCTACCGGCCAGTTAGCCAATTGGCCAATTGGCCAGTTGCTTAGGCATACATATATATATGTATACATATATACATATATATATATTGGATGAGGCCCCTAGAATCATAAGAAATGCAAAAAAAATCACTGTTAATTCATTCTTGAATTGCCCCCCTTAAGAATCAAAATCCCCTCCTGTGGCAATAAACTATAATTTATTATTTTTTACTGCAACCACTTTACATTGAGAACCACTGGGCTAGCACCTCTCAGGAAAAATGGCTGTTTCAGTTGTGTGTGTGTGTGTGTGTGTGTGTATGGGGCGGGGGGTTGCAACCAAATGCAGGACTCCCCACTGCTGCTTTTACCCATCTCCCCACAATGCTTCTCACCCAAGCCTCTCCTTAGGCACTTCAGTCCTCACCACACTCCTTCCACCAAAGCATCAGGTGAGTAGCTGCTAATAAAACTCCTGGGCTCTGGGGAAAAGGAGAAGAGAAGAGAAGAGAAGAGAAGAGAAGAGAAGAGAAGAGAAGAGAAGAGAAGAGGAGAGAAGAGGAGAGAAGAGGAGAGAAGAGGAGAGAAGAGGAGAGAAGAGGAGAAAAGAGAAGAGGAGAAAAGAGAAAAGAAAAGAAATAAAAGTAAAAGAAAAACAAAGATGGCACCCCCCCCCCAAAAAAAAAAAAAAAAAAAAACCAACAACAACAGAAAACAAAAAACAAAAAAACAAACTCTGAGGCTTTCTTTCCAACCAGCTCAGTTCTACCAGTTCTGATCTCCTGGATAACCAGAGGCCCTGCTGACTTTCACGGCCAGATGTTATGTGGACTGCTGGTCTGGGCTCTGGTGCTCTGGGCAGTGGAGCCCAGCCTGGGTTCTGGGCCTTCATCTTTTCCAAGAAATAACCCTCTTGTAGCCCAGAGATCCCTCCTCACTCTTAGCCTGATGCCAGTGGAAGCCGGGTCAACCTGTCTCATGACCTTGCCCTCCCTCCCTGTTCTCCAGGTGTTTTCTGTCCTTCCTTGATATGTCTCCTCCTCAGCTGGACTTCAGTTGGTAATTCCAGGTGAATGTTCCCCAGTTCTCTGCACCACCCCCAGCCCACCTCCATCCAGCTCTAGGCCCCCCCCCCCTTTCTTCTGTCTATCACCACAGTATTGTCTGTGTGGCTTATGCATATATGTTCTTTGGCTAATCTCTTCACATTCTTTCCTCCAGTTCCCTCCTCTGTCTTCCCCTCTGATAGCTGTAATATTTATTTTAATTTTTTACTGGCATATAGTGGATTTTGAAGAAAGAACATTTTTATTTTCTGTGCTTCTTTTCTAGTCATAACTATAATTTATTTTATTTCATGGTTATGACTGAAAGTAATTTTGTCATAGAGAGGAAGGGAGTGTTAAAAATGGGATGCTCTGGGGGTACGTTAGGTATGCCACTGTGATAGAGGCACCCTTCTAAGTTGTACAAAGAAATCTTTTTTTGTTGAGGTATTCAAAACATTGAATATTTTTTAACCTTAAAATATATTTCTTTAATTTTTCAATTTTAATTGACATACAATATTATATAGTTTCAAGTGTACAACATAGACATGTATATACCTGATGAAGTGATCACCCTGGCAAGTCTAGCACCCATCTGATATGGTACATAGTTATTACAATATTACTGACTATATTCCCTGTGCTGCCTTGTGACTGTTTTTATATCTGACGATTGGTACATTTTAATCCCTTCCTTTTTTTCACCTCTTTTTAAACTCTTGATTGAAGATTGAGAAAAACACTGGAACCTGGGTCCTACTTGACTTTAGGGAGATCCTGGTAGATTAGCGTGTATCACAAAGCAGAGCAGATGCTTCAGTAAATATTTCTTGAACAAATGAATGAATGAGGAGGTGAATGAAGGACTCTTCTATCTGGCAATCTCCCTTCTGCACAAAGGAGCCTGTGGAATCTTAATAGGACTTAGGAGGGATTTTAAAATACACTAAAAAGATACCAAGGATGAGATAGTTTATTAGTCTAAGGTTTCTGGAAGATTTATTAACTTTTGTGTGGCTTTTAATATCTTAGTTGTACACAGCTTCTTTAGTGAGAGATTATGAACCATGAAAACAGGGTGTTTCCTTAATGCATAAAATTTAGTTTGAGAGGAAGTTAAATGGTAAAGATGACAAAATAGCAAGAGAAATATCAATGAATGGAAAATAACATGGCAAAGGAAGGATACAACTTTGCATAATTAGTGATAGCCAACGTATGTTTGGGCTCTGTGATGCCCAAACCAAAAAGAAATGAGGCTTAATAATTAATGACACTAATGTGAAGCTTGCTAGAACTTCTAATTCAAAGCTTCAGTGGTAGAGCTATTGAGTGTGACCTAAAATAGCCCAACTTCTCAAGAAGGGTGTTATTTGTTTCCTTTCTCTTCTACACTCACCGATGGTAATTAAGAGCTAAGCTGGGATAACTAAAAAAAGACCTGAAAAAAGAGGAAGTGTGTGAAATTGGTTGGTATGAGTTTTCAGCACAATTTTTGCTAACTGTGCACCCTGTCAATTTATTGCTGACTTTCTCCCTACTAGGACTTTTAACTTCAGAAACACATGCCATCCAATCCATAGAGCTCTCTGGTACATTCACTTATGAATTTTATGTAATTAATCAAACATATTTTGAAGAATTAATAATTATACAAAGGAGTGGACCTATGCTCTATTACAGTGGCTAGTGATATCTGATCAGCATATCTGATATACTCAAAAGAAAGTCTCTATTGGTCTCCCAATGAAATACAAACTCAATAATCGCATATGTAATCTGTTATCTCTAGAATCAGCCATCAAATCTTCTCCTGTCCTCATCTCTCTATGCTGCACACATGCTGTTCCCTTTGCCTAGCACAGCTCTTCCCCATTGTGCACCAGGAGAGGCCTTCCCCGACCAGACTGAGGGCCATAGAGCTTTGCTTTCTATACAGTATCAAAACTGTCCCATCACTTCTGACTCTATAGACCATAAGTTCAATAAGGGTGGGAAGCATTGTATCTTCAGGGCCTGATACAATCCTTTACACATGAAAACACACAATGAATATCTGATGAACAAATGTTAATAAGTGAAAGTAGAAGGATTGACAACTATTTGTGTGATATGATTTTATATATATGTATATATGTGTGTGTATATATATATATATATATACACATATATATTACCTTGGAAACAGCAGAAAGGAAATACAAAAAATGTAAATATTTTAATTGTCAAATTTATATTGCAACCATGTATTATTTATACAATAATAAGGAACCACTTTGTTACTTTAGAATAGCAACTAAAAAGAGGAAACTATCTGAATTCAACTCTAAGATTAAGAATATTATTCAAGCATAATGCCTATACCTGTGATCTGAGTTGTAAACAACAAAAGGCTGGGGCACTCTTTAAGTGGAGGGAAGTTACAATTATATGAACCACTCATATGTAGGCCACAGCAGTCGTCAGCACAGAATGAGAAAGAAATGAAACACAGCCGTGGCACATGCCCAGAGGGCAGGCAGGGGACCACTGTGTGAATTTAAGAGGGCAAAGGCTGCCAGAGAGCATTTAGGCTAGGGTGGGGTGGGGAGAGAGAAGGTGGGTCAGTGGTTGCTGAGGAAGTGGGAAGGAACGCTGAAGTAGTGTCTGGGGACAAGCCGAGGAGCAGATAGTTCCCACTAGAACAAGGATGGCCTTGCTTGGTTTAGATCCATCAAGTGAAAGAGCGAGAGGGACAGAGGGGGTTCTGAGGACTTCAGCTGGTGGTGATGATGGTGTAAGTGGCTGGGGGTGAAGGGCACATGGGCAACAAGGTCCTCCAAAAAGACCTCAAGAGAAATTCAAAGAAGGGGATGAGCAGCTTGACAAAAGGGAGCAACAGATAGTATCTGAGAAAAAGTTCAAGGTGCCAGAAAGAAATGTGTCAAAGGTGAGGGAAACTTGGGAGTTCAACTAAGAAGGATAAGTCAGCCCACGTGGTGAAACTCCACTGAAAGTCCACATGCATGTGACTCACACAGCCAGCCAGGGACACAGCCTGGCTGAGGGAGGAACAAGAGAAACAAGCAAGGGGGCGGAAGTGAGAAGTTGTTTGTTGTGCTAGAAGAAACTGGGTGGAGTTTTCTGGCTTGTTTGTCAGCGGACTGGGGCAATTATAATGATAGCTTCTAAGGACCTTCCCAAAATAACAACCTCACCAGCAGTTGATAATAACAAATAAAATAAAACAAGAAAGCTAGAGGGAGTTGTGCTGATAGTGTTGTATGCGAGGCAGGACACCATGGTGCACTCCCCAGGGGTCAGGAGGATGAGCGGTGGGTGCTGCTGGATGGGCTTCCCTAACTTAGGTGGGCAGTTCCGGGAGTCCAGGAGATCAGTGTCAAGTAACCTCTGGAACTCTCAGCCCACTAAGCCAATTTTTTTGGAAACTACTCTTCCCTTCTTGCTCTGGCTCTGACTGATTCGTTTACATATGGAGAATCAGATCCAAGCTGGTTTCTGAATTTTTGTACTACAGACCCAATGCCATGAAGTTACTTATCTCTCTGTCAAAAGCACTAAGGTGTGCCTGACATTCACCAAGCACAATAGTTAAATAAAACGTTATACTTTACCCAGTCATCAACAAAAACTGAGCTGAGATGCAACAGAAACCACCAGTGTACACAGACTACCAAGATACCTATTTCATGCAAAGGAAACAGTTAGGCGATCTCTCCCTTGAATTCAACAATACTTCAGACAGAGAATAGCATGCCTGGACCTCCTGTGCTCTCTCAGCCCAGTGTGACCTCAGGGACCCCTTGTTGTCATCCCAAGTTCATACCTAGGAATTGATGGAAATATTCCTGTGACTACACACACACACACACACACACACACCACCACCACCAACACCACCACCACCACCACCACCACCCTCACCACCACCACAAAAAACCACCACCCATACATCAGCAGTATGGTGCAAAACTTGGGAGCTCAGAGACCACATATCCTGGCACGTAGTAATGATAATGCTAGTCATCAAGGAGAGAGACTCAAGCCGATGACCCCACATAGGACAAGAGATACAGACAAAGTCTAGGTGGCACTCAGTCTTTCCTTCCACTGTCAAAAGTGTTCTTAGATCCGTGAGTCGAAGAATTCTCCTTTTTGGCTAAACCAGCTTGTGCAACCAGTGTGGGCACTTGCCAGAAGGGGCCTGGTGCTGAGGAAAAAGAGAACACCTCACAGCAGAAGCAGGCTAGCAAAGGTCTGGGTATTTACCACCCAGACGTCTTGCTCTTGACTTTGGGAAAGTCCTGACAAATGTTGCTGTGGGTGCCGGTGGTCACACTGAAAGACAGACAGATTAAGCTGGAAAGTTGGGGCCAGGTGGATAAGGGAGGTAGGAAAGAAATCTGGGGAGAGGAGGGAGAAAAGGCAAGGATGCAGCTGCTGCTGTTACCTGTACTGCAACTTCAGTGACCAAGACTATGAACATGGTGGCAGGTTTAACCACCCATTTAGGGAGCTTGTCACTCAGAGGAGGAATTTGGCTGAATTAGGGAACAGTCAGAGACGTGCAATACATGTGACTCAAGAAACCATACAGGCAGTAATATTGCTTTATATCTGCAGGATTAGGACATAAACGCCTCTCATAAAAGAAAATGATATGAAATTTTAGTGGCATAATATGTCATATGTCTACATACAATGGAGTGACCACAAAACCCTGAGAAGACAGCCCTGACTTACACCTGTTGTTTTGGCAGAATGGCTAATTGCACCCTCTTTCACACTCAGAAGCATCCCAGTTTGAATAAACTCTATGGTAGCCCTAGTGAACAGCTAACTTGCTACTATGTCTCCATTGAAGGAAAGGTTAGCTTTCAGGGCACAAACCCAGAAGGCGAATTGTAGCTTCTGCCCAGAGGAATACAGGGAACCCACAGGGAGCAGTGAGAGGAGGGGAAGGAGGGAAGTGTCAGCTTTGGGAAGAAAGAGAAAAGATGAAGCTGCTGTCTGGTGTTGGTAGGAAAAAATGTGGAAGATATAAGAAATAAACAAAATGGTATGAAAAACTCAGCAGCCAGAAAAAACTGCTGAGAATAGGGTGGGAGGAGCTGCTGTGAGATCTGTGAGCTCAGAACCACAAGGACATGTGATCTGGCACTGTGGGATGACCCTGTAGAATACTAAAGTGTCTCAGATGGAAATCACTGAGTCACGGAAGTAGAACCAGACTGGGCAGAAACCGGGCTGAGAATTTGCTGCAGGCAATCGGGTCAGAGTGTGTTACTGCCAGGGATCAGAGCTGCGCAGAGCTGATGACAAACAAGTCCAGGACTAAGGTTGGAGTCAGGAAGGGAAGAGAACACCATTGAGCACTCTGAGGAAGCTGTCACTCTGAGGTTCTCTGACAATTCAGGCTCTTTGCTCTGAGAAATTCAAGGTTACTGTTCAATCCTGACTCTGGGATAGACATTAAATCCTATAAATATCTAAAACCAACTCCTTAACTTGGGCAAATGAGGACATGAGCTGCAAGGGAGTGAAGTCACTTGCAGTTGTGCACATGACCAAGCAGCAGCAGAACTGAATTCTCGAGCTGGGGCAGCAGTAGCCTGACCCCCGGGCAGCGCTTAGGGTAGGCTAAAGCACACCCTGACATGCTCCCAGCCTCCCTTTCTTTGGGAAATGAACCAGTATACTAGAACAACAGAGGGCTTGAGAAATCTTAAAGTGAAAAATCAATTTAACCCAGGATTTTTTAAACTTATTTGACGCTGGTACTCATTTTGAAACGCATCTTTTTGAGAGACACTTCTAAGATCATACTTTGGAAACGCATCCACACACTCATTGGTTGCTAAGATCAGACCTAACTTTTCTGGGGTTGAGGGTGTTTCCTTGTCTACCAGGAACCTTTGCAATGTGGTCCAAACATACAGCCATGCCCTATTGGTTGATAAGTCTCAACTGGAAAATTCCATGTTGTTGTGGGTTTTATTGGTTCCTATGATCCCTGTAATGTGTGTTCTCCATTTGCCGCTCTACCTGCCCTCTACCAAATGAACAGGCTCTGGCTCCCTCGTCACCATCCCCCCTGGCTTCTAGCTGTATTTGGGCAAAGGGGACCAGTAGGAGATGAGGGTGAAGCATGAGGTCAGGTGTTTAGTCCTTGGTTGCCTCCCTCAAGCCAAGATCCCAGGTGCTGCCACCTGGCCCTTTTCTCCTAGTTTGCTCTCTCTGAAGACTCTGGCAATCACTCCCTCCAGGTCCCTGGGCCTTGCGGTTGTAATGGAGAGCCCACAGTTCCCAGCCCGAGGTACTGCGCTATCCCTTATGGGTTCTCTACACTCTTTAATACCTTGATAAACTGCACTTTTATTAAATCCCCTCAATTGAAGTTTGCTGTGGTTTCCTGCTGGGGCCTTGCCAATATGGTTCTCTTTTGTGGAGGTTTGGATACATGATCCATTTATGTATTTGGCAAATTCTGACTGAGAGCCCGATGTGTGCCAGGCATTGCACTAGGCTCAGCGATACAATGGTGAACAGAACAAACCGGATCCCTGCCACCACGAGGTTTAGTAAGGGATACAGAAAATGAAGAACTAAGCAGCTAAACCACAGATTGCCCTAAGTATTCGAAATAAAATAAGTACAATGTTATTACTGAGAATGACAGATGTGCCTTTCTAGGAAGGGAGGTCAGGGAAGGCCTCTCCCTACAGAATGAGGAGGTCGGAGACCAAAGGAGAATTTCCCAGGCATAGGAAATATAAAGCCCCAGGTCATTGGGTGGCATAGAGTTTGGCATGTTGTTCTGGTTTCTTGTTTTCTTTCACTGTGGAAATGCTTTCATGGTGGTGTCTGTACAACATGTGGTGTCAAGACAGGAAGAAGTGCAAATGCACACACAGTGACATGTGGCTGTCGGAGAGCGGGTTGTGAGTGAGGAAAAGGTCCACACGCAGCCATCCTTTCCCTGGTTCCAGACAGCTCTAGGCCACAGCCTCCCCCTTGGCTGTGGTGTCCTGGTACTCGATGAACTTCATCTCTCCCATGCCCTTGCCTGGCACCAGTGCAGGAAGACCTCCAGGTGCACTGGAACAGCTCCTGCGTGCCAGTGGTGTTGCTGATCAAGGAGGCAAGCAATTTTAGCTCCTGGGGCAAGATGTCACAGACAGCAACAAAGTAGCTGCTGTTCTTGTTGTGGATGTTAAGCATCTGTTCATCTACCTCCTTCGTGGAAATGCAGCCCCTGAACATAGAAGCCATGGTCAGGAAGTGGCCATGGTGGCAGTTACAAGTGGCCATCTGCTCTTGTCATTGAACATCTGCTGGGTGAGCCTGGGTACCATCAGGGCCCAGTACTGCTGGCTGCCCTGGCTGGTGAGAAACGACAGCAGCCACTATGGTTGTGTTGGGAGCAGCTCGGGGCGGGTAGGAGCAAGGTCACACAGGGCTGCTGGCTCTAGAAGAAGAGCCCTCATCTGCACCCACCTGACACTACTCATCCCGGAAACCCCTAAATTGGTCCTTCCTGAGTTCCATTCACCTTACCTGGATGCACCATGTG
This sequence comes from Myotis davidii, assembly GCF_000327345.1. Lineage (NCBI taxonomy): Eukaryota > Metazoa > Chordata > Mammalia > Chiroptera > Vespertilionidae > Myotis > Myotis davidii. The sequence continues at coordinate 187,876 of NW_006295981.1, forward strand.
AGTCATGAGTGGGCAGGCCAAAAGGAAACTTTTTCTTTTCTCTCAAGCCTGCTGCTCCTCCCACATCTTAGGGAACCTCATTACTATGCACCTTGTTGCTGATATTCTGTGAGCCATTGTCAACTATTCCCTTCTGCATTTCTTCTCACTCACCAAATCCTGTCTATGCTGTCTGATACAGGTCACCCCTCGCCCGTGGTGTATGTACCCTTTATAACCTGCAAGAGCATTGTCCCCCTGCTCTCCTGCCTCCCTAACCCCGCCTGGGGGTTCCTGGCATGCTTTGCCAGCCTGGGCTTTCTCAGCGTGTCACTCCACTACTTAAGCATGCTGGCACTACATTCTTTCAAACATGAAATTCCAATTTCTTCCCCCTTTGCACAGTGAGTGGATAGGGGCCTTGCCTTGGCACTTCTCTAGGCCCATTTCCTAACAGCCTCCCCTTGTACCCTATTCATTTGAGCAATGCTGAAGGCATCCAGTCTAGTGTGTGCTTTCTCTTGCCTCCCACCTTGACAAAGACTATTTTCTCTGCCTGAAATGTTCTTCCCACCTTCCAGCCCCATTTTCTGCCTGCTTACCCACCTGCTTACCGTGGACTTTGGTACTTTAGGAATCAGCTCAAGTTTCAGCTTTTCTAGAAAGCGTCCTTGAGACCTCAGGCTCTCCTCCTGGCATGTGTTTTGCTGTGTGACAAAGATTGGTTTACTCATTTGTCACCCTCAACTTTGAATCCCTTAAGGCTGTGCCTGTCATTTCTGGCTCCCATGCACTTATTTCTGTGTCAAGTACATTAGGTGTGTTCAATGAATTGATGAAGAAAAAGGAAGAAAAGCAATGAGAAGTAGAAATATGGGGAGTAGCACTGAAGCAGAAAAATCAAGGAAAAACCTAAAAACACAAAAACAAAAAAAAAAAAAGGAAAAGAAAAAAAGAAACCCCAAAGAAGTGGTGAAAGAAGAAGAAGGAAACAAAGCAGGATATGAAAGCTAGAGGCACAGGCTGCAGGGATAGAGAAGTTGAGAGACGAGTATAGAAAGAGAATGGAAGTTGCAGTTCAGTGAGTAGTGGGAATTTGAATGACTCAGTTGTTGAGGACTTTTTTGTGTAGTAGGATTACTGAACATAATATCTCCATTCTACATGCATGAAAAGGAAACAGGAAAAGTCTATTTCCTTTAAAATAGGGGTGGGGAATGTCCAGTCCTCAGGCTGTATAAGGCCCATGAAATCATTTGGTCTGGCCCTGCCAAAGCATTAGGGATAAGTTAATTAAATGTTTGACCAAATATAGCAAGCTAATTTTTAAGTTCATAATTTTGTATGGCCCCCGAATGATGTTATAAATATCCAAATGGCCTATTGCAGAAAAAAAGTTCCCACCTCTGCCTTAAAAGTACAAACTCACTTATAAAGTCAAGGAGCTATTATTTTATTGCTTCATATTATGTAATCAGCCTTAAGCAGTTAGAGCACTTATCAATAAATGAAATGGCCCAGAAATCTTTGCAGTGTCAATAATTCATAGGGGAGTGAGCCCTATTCTAGTGGGTTCTTTATAATGCAAGTGCAGTTGACCCTTGAACAACATGGGTTTAAACTGCCCGGGCTTACTTATAAGCCACATTTCTTCAATAAATACCTGTACTGTTTTCTACTTGTGGTTGAGGGTCTGCATATTCAGAGGGCTAACGTGTGCATTGATCTACTTATTCTTTTTAGATAGGAGACTTGAACATTTTGGTATGGGAGGGTGGCACCAATCCCCTGTGGACATGGAGGGATAACTGGTGTTGTTAAGTTTTGGGGGGACTCCAAAGCACTATGCATATTTTCACTGTGCAGGGGGTCAGTGTCCCCCTCCCCACTCCTGCCTCATTGTTGTATGATCAGCTGTACCTTTTAACCTTTCTTTAACTCCCACCTCTGATTAAACTATCAGCTGGAATCAGCCAAGGCAGTGTTGAACAGGTATGAGCTCTGCTAACATCAACGGCAGCAGTTCCTTCTCATAGATCAATTTCTGATGAACTTTGTTTGGAATTTCCAGTCATTTCCAACATGAAAACTACATGTCTAGAACTGTAACTCTGTGTGGAAGAATTAATCCAGCAGAGACACTGCAGCACTAGGAAAGGGAACGTTATGTACTGAACACCTATGAAGGGATAGATGACCTGTGGATGCTCTACATTGTTTTCTTATTTGGTGTCTTTCCTTTGCTATAGTGTTTCTAAATCTAGGTCGTCTTGTTTTAATGGTTCAAGAAAACATACTGTGATCTCAGATTTTCCCTTGCCCTGGGAGAACAGTGCGTGCCACGGGATGGGCGTGTCCCAGGCAGATTTGTGATATAGGAAAAGCTTTTCCCCTGAGACAACATCTCCCTGTTCTATCTACTCTCTGTCCCCACAGGCTGGTTCACTTAGTAGTCTTAGTCATAGTAAAGTGTCAGGGAGTGTGATATAGTTCCTAGGAGTATTTATAATTTGAATGGAAGCTAGAGAGAGGGCAATGTTTGACTAAAAGGAGCAAGTGACGGATGGTGAATTTCACACATGGTAGGAAAGGTTGTTCTGTCGGAAGAATGGAGGAACAGTTATTCTTCCCAAGATCCTTCAAGTACCCTGTGCAGGCACAGGATCCCTCCTGTCTATAAGGTTGGTGCAGGGTGAACGAGGTGTCGCTCTAGTCTTTTTACATCTCAGACCTTTGCTGGCCCTAATACATGTCAGTTAAAAGCAGCTTCCAGGTGCCTATAGGACAATAGAGTAGGTTCCCATTGGCATCTGGTATTTGGCTGGCTGGGTGTCACTGTGCCGAGTTCCGTGGACTTCCCTTTTCTTCATCTTCTTCAATGGTCTATATTTTCAAATGTCTCCAAAGTATAAAATATTGAACTTGGGTGTACCATGGGAATAGTTTAGCTTGATCAGTCAAAGTGCATGATCTCAAACACTTGGTCTCCCAGTAGTCTTGCTGTGCCAAGAAATGCAAACACATCGATGCACAGTTGCTTTGGAAGTCTGATTTGTTTGCATTTTTAGAAAAATGCAAAGTTGAAAGTTTTTATACATAGACCAGAGGCCCGATGCATGAATTTATGCACAGGTGGGGTCCCTCAGCCTGGCCAACAATTGGGGCCAATAGGGGGAGGGCTGGATGGGGGTAGGAACCGCAAAAATATTGGTTGGCTGCCCCCGTGGGGCTGATTGGAGGGGCTGGCTGGCTGAGGGAGGTTAGCTATGGGAGTGCACTGACCACCAGGCGGCAGCTCCTGCATTGAGTGTCTGGCCCCTGGTGGTCAGTGCTCATCATAGCAACTTGTCGACTGGTCGTTCAGTCGTTTGGTTGTTCAATCACTTAGGCTTTTATATATATAGATGAGCTTTGGCATTTGTACCAAATTTTGTTCAAAGTCTTACTGCTTGAAAAACTGGAATTCCATTTCAAAAGGAGAAAGGACAAGAAAGAGTGAGAACAGTCCCCCTGATACCCTTTGCAAGCCAGTCAGGCAGTCAGGGCCCACAACAAGGTGGGTGGAAACCATCTCAGGGCACTTTCAGAAGGGGTGTACCAGGAATCACTCTAGCACGTGGTCCTGTTTTCAGGGCCAGAGAGAAATTTCCCTGGAACTGCACTGACCACTGTTTACTTCTTTGAGTGTGCTCCATTTGGACAGAGAATCTAAATTCTTATGGGCAAATATTGCCATCCAGGGAACTTGTGGGTGGTGCCCACAATTGGAACTTGGACCTGTAGGTGCTTAAAGAGCAGTAGGTCACAGTACATACTTGTCTAGGACATCTGATGTCTAGATACAGAATTTTGGAAGAGTATACTCTGATTGGATTTGAGTAATATGATGCAATTGGAAGGCAATGTTGTGGAGAACAAAGAATAACAAATTTTGAAAATGGACAAAACTTAAATGTGAACTTAAATGATCTGAATCTCCAACTTATCACCTGTAAAGTGTGATTAAGAAGATTTACTCCAGGGGTATGAGAACAAGATGGGATAATACACATAAGATAATTGAATGAAGTAAAAATCAATGTACGATAATTCTCAACCCTTTTAACATTTTAAGGTGTAGAAGAAGGCAAAGGAGAGACTAAAATGAAGAGGCAAATAAAGTAGATTATTATTTGGAGTGAACGCCTATGCTAAGTGCTAAGAGGAGATGAAATAAGACAAGCAGGAATAGGGTAGAGGGGAGATACAATTTGTAAGCCAATTTAAAAAATTATTCCCTTTGATGGAGACCTGTTTTGGCTATGTCGTAAACCAGACCATATTAGATTAAATTTTATATAGTGGTGGGGCTTGTCTTAATAAAATTAGCCTTTCTATTTGTTCGTTTGTAAAAACTATAATTTTGCTCTAATGATAAGAGAGTAAGGCTTAACAGAGCTTTTAAAGCTAAATATTCAATGTTGATTATTATGCACTTGAAATTCATTTTGAGTTAATGAAAATGCTGTCAACAGATACTGTAGTTTAAGGAAGTGTTGAGATCTGAAATAACTCACTTATTAAAAGAAGTAAGAAAAGAAGAGGGAGCAAAAGAAAAAAGGAAGGAAGAAAGGAAGGAAAGAAAGAAGGAAGTCAACCTTGTATAGGTAAGGAAATGGTCAAATAGGAAACAAATAGGGGCAAAACCCCTGAGAGAAATGGAGATGGAAGTTCTGAATAGGTAGGTTTTTCTCTGGAACAGCTGCAGCATGGAGTCACCAGGAAACCTCTGATGGTAGAAATGGACTTCTAATGGGAGCAACACATTATCATGTAGTGTTTTTCGGACTATGAAATTGAGACCAATTAGTGAGTTGTCTTAATCTGCCAGGGCAATCATAACAAAATAACATTGACTGAGTAGCTCAAGCAGCAGAACTTTATTTTCTCACAGTTTGGGAGGCTGGGAATCTGAGATCAGGGCCAGCACTATTGGGTTCTGGTGAGAGCTTCTTCCTGGCTTGCAGGTGGCTGTCTTCTCACCTTCCAGCTGTGTGGTGACATGGCTTTTCTTAGGCGTGTGTGCATAGGGTGAGCAGGGTGGGGTTGTGGGAGATGCTTTCTTCCTATTTTTGTAAGGCCACCAATCCTATTGAATTAGAGCCCCACCATTGTGACCTCGTTTAACTTTAACTACCTTCTAAACACCCTGTCTCTGAAAACAGTGAAATTGAGGGTTAGGGCTACAACATCAGAATTTTGATTGGAGGGGGGGTGGCACAATCAAATCCATAGCATGGATCATGAAGTCAATGTAGTGGTTTGCAATGAACATTTACAAAAAATTAAATGGAAGAAAATAGAACAAAGTACACTGCACACAGGCTGCTAAGTATGTGCAGGTTAGTTGTGCACTGCATAATCTGGAAATGTCATTTGCATTGTGGTAAATGTGGATGATAGCCTAGTGCTTTTCATGCACCACCCACAGGACAGTAGGTGGTGGGTCTGATTAGTAATGATAAGTAGCATTATCATGTGAAACTTTCATATGCATGTACGTCAGTGTAGCTGCATGTTGGTGTGTGCTCTAAAATGTATTTCTTATAGGAGTAACATTTGAAAAATTTGAAACCTGTTATGGTAGTCATATGTTATTTTTTGGTTGTCCAACACTGGAACTCCCTTTCTGGTGTTGGGGAACACCAAATTGTGTGAATCTTGATAGAAGTGGGGTCCTGTCTTCCCCTACAGAACCCAAAGTGGGAAAAGCATTCTGTCTCTCCTCTCCCAGGAGTCCGGAGTCTGAGCTCAATGCTGGGCCAATGGGATATTTTCATCTAAAACTCTGAAACTTGAGGGAGTGAAGCGCGATTCAGTGCAGCTAGACAAGTCCTGCTGGCAGGATGGGTTGAGTGGCAGAAGGATGACCAAAAGTAGAAAGTGACCAGTATTTGGTTGTGAAGACCTGTGATGTGTTCAGCTGCCTGACAACTTTGTGTGCTACCTGATTTCTGGTGTTGTGACCCATTCAACATGTCTTTAATAAATTGCTTATGTGCATAAATTGGCTGGAATCAATATTTATTGTTTGTCACTGAAAACAACAAAGTTTCATGAGGAGTTGAACTTAGATGTGATTCACCCATCCCCTCAGTCTAAATTTTCAAGTAATCAAAATATATAAATGCATATAAAGAAATACATGAAAATGGAAAAATATGTATTCCTTTATGTTATTTTTTTCTAAAGCACTGCATCACAAGCTTTGTTTGGGGACAGGAAAGATAAAAGAAGGAAACATTTCTGTATATTGCATCAGATACCTAGCCTAATGGTCAAAACCACTTTTCAATGATTTTTCTGATGCCCTATTTTGAGTTAGCATTCATTAGTATGACATATTCTTTTCCTGAGGCATTTGCTATTTATTTAGTATCCACAGCAATGAAGACCATATGCAGAATATAGAATATATGCAAATACCCTTACGGTCCTTCCAAAGACCAGAAACTTTTGCACACTAAACTTCATTGAATTTTTTCATAAGTGATAAATTATAATGCCTTCCCATTAAGTTTTTTAATGCTTCTCCAGTAAGATAGTGTGTAGAGAAAAATAACAATCAATAAGATAATTTATTTTGACAAAGGATTTTTTTTTTAGACTTTTAAAGTGGACATTCCAATTTGGTATAATTTTGTTCAGTTAGCCTTATAAGAGGACTTGTGTCTATATCTTGCATTTTACCTGAGTAGAAAAACAACTTATTTCTTGTACTTAGGAAGTTGTTTCAACAGTTGGGAAGGCCTCAGTCACAGTGTCTGATAAGCAGACATGGCAGAACCAGAGGTCCTGACAACACATGCCTCAGGTCACCCACTGGTAGTTTATTTTGTTCATTTAGATTTCACATATGAGTGAGACCATGTGATACGTGGCTTTTCTCTGACTGGCTTATTTTGCTTAGCATAATACTCTCCAGGTCCCTCCATTCTGTCTCAAAGGTTAAGGGATTCTTCTTTTTTACTTCTGCATAGTATTCCATTATATAAATGTACCACAGCTTTTTATTCACTTATCTACTGATGGCACCTGGGCTGTTTCCAGATCTTAGCTATTGTAAATTGTGGTGC
>NW_006295981.1:195617-198253 GCF_000327345.1 Myotis davidii
TCCCACCTACTTTGTGCTTCTTTCTCAAGATTGCTACAGCTAATATGGGTCTTTTTTTTTATTCCATGAATTTTTGGAGAGTTCGTTCTAAGTCTGTGAAATATGCCAATGGTATTTTAATGGAGATTGCATTGAATCTATGGATTGCTTTGGTTCTACTAATCCATGAACATGGTATATTCTTCCACTTGTACATATCTTCCTCTATCTCTTTTTTCAATGTACTGTAGTTTTCATAGTACAAGTCTTTTACCTCCTTGGTTAAGTTTATTCCTAAGTATCTTAATTTTTTGGTTGCAAGGGATTGTTTGTTTAGTTTCTTTCTGAGAATTCATTATTGGTGTATAAAAAACCCCATCATTTTTGGGGTGTTAATTTTGTATCCTACTGCATTGTCGAATTCATGTATTAAATCTAGTGGTTTCTTGGTGGGATCTTTAGGGTTTTCTATATACCATATCATGTCATCTACGAATAATGAGAGTTTTATCCCTTCTTCCAATTTGGATGCCTTTTATCTCTCTTTTCTGATTGCTATGGCTAGGACTTCCAAGACTATGTTGAAGAAGAGTGGGGAAACTGGCATCTCTGTCTTGTTCCTGTTCTTAGGAGAAATGGGTTTAATTTTTGCCCAATGAATATGACGTTGGCTGTAGGTTTGTCATATATGCCCTGTATTATGTTGAGATATGGTCCTTTTATTGACACTTTGCTGAGAGTCTTTTTAAAAAAATATATTTTATTGATTTTTCACAGAGAGGAAGGGAGAGAGATAGAAAGTTAGAAACATCGATGAGAGAAACATCGATCAGCTGCCTCCTGCACGCCCCTCACTGGGGATGTGCCCGCAACCCAGGTACATGCCCTTGACCAGAATCGAGCCTGGGACCCTTGAGTCCGCAGGCTGACGCTCTATCCACTGAGCCAAACCGGTTTTGGCCGCTGAGAGTCTTTATAAAAAATGGGTATTGGATTTTGTCGAATGCTTTTCTGCATCTATTAATATGATCATGAGATTTTTGTCTTTCATTTTGTTTATGTGATATATCACATTTATTGATTTGCAAATATTGTACTAGCCTTGCATCCCTGAAATAAATCCCACTTGGTCATGGGGTATGATCTTTTTAAATATGTTGCTGTACCTGATTTGCTAATATTTTCTTGAGGATTTTAACATTTATGTCCATTAGGAATATTGTCCTATAATTCTCTTTCTTTGTAGTGTTTTTATCTGGTTTTGGGATTAGGGTAATGATGGACTCAGAAATAGCTTGGAAATATTTCTCCCTCTTGGAATTTTTTGAATAGTTTGAGGAGTATAGGTATTAGTTTTTTCTTTGAATGTTTGGTAAAACTCCCCTGTGAAGCCATCGGGCCCAGAGCTTTTGTTTGCTGGGAGGTTTTTGAATGCTGCTTCAATTTCATCATTGTTATTGGCCTATTCAGGTTTTCTGATTCTTCCTGATTCAGTTTTGGATGATTGTATTTTTCTAGAAATTTGTCCATTTAATCCACATTGTTCAGCTTGTTGGCATATAGTTGTTCATAGTATTTCCTTATACAGTGGGGCCTTGACTTACGCATTTAATTCATTCTGTGACAGAGCTCCTAACTCAAATTTCTCGTATGTCAAATCTTAAAGTGAACAAGTGAGACACGTGATGCTGGGCAGATATTGTGGCGTTCACTGTGACCTTCGCTGTGCCAACTAGCAGTGGGGTATCTGAAGCTGGCTTGTAACCCAAATTTTAGCTCGCAACTCAAAGCAGAAAATCGGTCGAGAGACAGCTAGTATCTCGAAAAACTCGTTAGTCGGAGAAACATCAATCAGCTGCCTCCTGCACACCTCCCACTGGGGATGTGCCCACAACCCAGGTACATGCCCTTACCGGAATCGAACCTGGGACCTTTCAGTCTGCAGGCCGACGCTCTATCCACTGAGCCAAACCGGTTTTGGCTTCTCTCTTCATTTCTTGATGAGTCTGCTAACAGTTTGTTAATCTTGTTTATCTTTTCAAAGATCCAGCTATTGGTTTAATTGTTTGTTTGTTTGTTTTTAATCTCTATGTCATTTATTTCAGCTCTAATTTTGTTCATTTCCTTCATTTACTTACTCTGGGCTTTTTTTGTTGTTCTCTTTCTAATTCTTTAAGTTGTGGGGTTAAGTAGTTTATTATTAATTTTTATTGTGCTTTTAGATAGGCCTATAGTGCTGTGAGTTTCTCTCTCAGGACTGCTTTTTCTGTGTCCCAGAGATTTTAGGTTATCGTGTGTTCATTTTCATTTGTTTCAGGAAGTTTTTTTAAAATTTCTTCCTTTATCTCATTGGTAACCAATTCATTGTTTAAGAATATGCTGTTTAGCGTCTATGTGTTTGAAGTTTTTTTTCTGTAGTTGATTTCTAATTTCATTCCATTTTTATCTGAGAAGATGCTTGATGTGATTTCAACCTTTTTGACCTTGTAGAGACTTGTTTTGGCTACTAGTATGTGGTCTATCTTTGAGAATGACCCATGTGCATATGAGAAGAATGTATGTTCTGCAGTTTTGGGGCGAAATTTTCTATAAATGTCAATTAAATCTATCTGATCCAGTGTGTCATTTACAGTCACTGTTTCCTTGTTAATTTTTGA
>NW_006295981.1:198314-199237 GCF_000327345.1 Myotis davidii
CAGTGAAGTTATTGGGTGTTAAAGTCCCCTACTATGACTGTATTGCTGTCAAAATCTCCCATAAAATCCTCTAGAAGTATTTTTTTTGTATATTTAGGTGCTCCTATATTGTGTGCATATATTTTTTCCAGGGTTATATCCTCTTGTTGGATTGATCCCTTTAGTATTATGTAGTGACCGTTATTGTCTTTCGCAATGGCTTTTATTTTGAAGTCTATTTTGTCAGATATGAGTATTACTACCCCAGCTTCTTATGTTTGTTTGTTTCCATTTGCATGGAAAAAATTTTCCCATCTCTTTACTGTCATCCTGTGTGAGTCTTTTGTTCTGAGGTGGATCTCTTCTAGACAGCATAGAATTGGGTCATGGTTTTGTATTCATTCAGCTACCCTATGTCTTTTTATTAGAGCATTTAATCCATTTACATTTAAGGTTATTATTGATAGGTACTTATTTATTGTCATTTTAATTCTTTATGCTTATGTTTCTCTCTTTTTCTTTTTTTCCCCTCACCTGAGGATATTTTTCCATGGACTTTTAGAGAGAGTGGAAAGGAGAGGGAGAGACAAAGGCAAACACTGATGTGAGAGACACATCGATTGGTTGCCTTCTGCATGCTTGTTCAGTCATTTGGTTGTCCCTCACTACCTCCCCTGCTGGCCTGGTCATAGGCAGCCATCATGTGAAGGTGTGATGGTCAATTTGCATATTACCTCTTATTATATAGGGTTTTTGCCCTTATTTCCCCCCTCCATCCAGTTCTCACCCAGCTCTAAGCCTTCACCACCTTACAGGTATTGTCTGTGTCCATAGGTAACTCATATATTCATATAAGCTGTTTGGTTAATCTTTGCCCCTCCTCCCTCACTCCCATCCCTCTGAGATTTATTTTATTTCAGTAGAGTACCTTCCTTATAGCTTTT
>NW_006295981.1:199275-203841 GCF_000327345.1 Myotis davidii
AAACAATGTTTCTAAGAACTTATAACTCTGAAAATGTCTTTGTTATACTCTCACAGTTACTTGAAGCTGGCTGAGTATAGAAGTCTAGATAAGAAAGAATTTCCCTCCAAAATTTTACAGGTATTTTATTTTATTTTCTGATATTTCTCTTGACAACTTGAAAGTCATTCACAGTCTTGGTCCTTGACTCCAATTTTCTGAAACTTCATGGTAATGGTCTTAGCACATTATTCTGGAATCCTGGAATTTTTAAGCTGAAAACTCATTTTCAGATTTGGGAAATTTGTATGCATAGTTTCTTAAATGTTATTCCTCCATTCATTTTCTTGAGTAGCTTTTTTGGGACCCTTCATTACATCCTATAATTTTCTTGTGTTTTTATTTTCTCCTAATTTCCCTTTTAAGTTTCTGGAATATTTCCTCAATTTAATTTCATAGGTTGAAAATAATTCTCCTATTACGTTTTAATTTTAAAGATAACATTGTTATCAGAAAAAAACATATTTTAAAAGATTGTTCTTAGACTTAACTTTGGGTGGTGAACACACAATTCAGTGTATAGATGATGCATTATATAATTGTACAGCTGAAACCTATATAATTTTATTTAAAAATGTGAACCTAGGAAATTCAATAAAGTATTGTTCTTCTTTCATGGATAGAATATCTTGTCTTATTTTGTTCTAAAGAATCAATGAAAGTGTTTTTAAAGTTATCTTCTCTTTTTCCTTTACATTTTTATTCTTTATTATTTTGCTTTGACCTCTGTTTTTCCTATCAAAATGCTTCTTTTGCTGGTCCTTGCTGCCCTCTTATATCTAGCATTAGGTACTCAAAGCTGACATTTTATATGTGCTGAACATATGGGCGTGGGATTTAATTGTGGGAGGCACTATAGCACCATCTAGATGTGCTGTTTCATTGAAACAACAACAACAACCTCTCAATATTTATATCTTTAGGTCTGTCGTTTTAGAATGGATTTTGTATTTTTTGGTTTCCTGTCTGGATGGTATAAGCCTGACTGTCAGCCTTCTGGGCTCTGAGTGTAGGAGATGGTTGAGGTCTCAACATGCAACATGTCTTCACTTTATCCTTCTTCTTTTTGAGGGGGATGTAAATGTCATCTTCGCTTACTCTTAGTTTCCCCCAGTTCAGAGGCCTTGTTTTACTTTTTCCAGAAAATAAACCTCCAGTCTTGTGTCAGTGCAGGATAGGACAGTCTTAGGAGTAAGGGAATAAAGAAGAGGTCTTATTGCTACTTAAAAGACTTTTAACCAAATTTCTAGTTTTTAGTTCTTCCAGAAGTATTAGATAATTCCATTTCTTCAGCCCTTTAGAGGTCTGAGCTTTATTTCAGGTTCTTTCTTAACTTTTCCCAGTACTAGGTTGGTGTTCATTTTCTTGAGTCTACTAAGTCAATTACCACGTATCTCTCTGTTTTCCAAACCCTTCCCCCCTTTTCAGTCCGTTTATGATTTACGGTTTATGCCTTTAACAATGAATTTATTCTTTGTAATAATAACATCACTCTATAACATCTCTGGAATCCAAAAGAAATCTTTATTCATTTAACATTTTTTGATATATGTTTAGGCTTTATTTTCTATCAAATTCATTTCACAATAGTAAAGGAGGCATTTGGTATAACGTTGAAAATCACTGAGCTATAGGATATATAATATGCTGCATTTATCATCTGTGCTCTGCCACTAAATGATTGCTCCTTATGCTAAGCTTTGCTGGATATGGATGATTCAGCAACTAGTTATTCATAACAACTCTTCAACCTGGAATCCTTCTTAATGGTTATAAAAAGGTAAAAGTTCTATATTCCTATGCTTTCTACTATGCTGTCTGTTCTAATTTTTGTTTTTAAGCATAGACAAGACACATGTCACTATAAAAATCTGTGTGCATGGTATTAGGTTACCTGAATGTATAACACACATGAAACTCAGTATGTAGTGATGCACACTGTGGGTAAGAGCCAGGTTTTATAACAGGGTACATGTGCTTCAAAAGTTGACTTAGCTCTCTAAGCAAACTTGAATCATCAGAATCTCACATGCAAAATGGGGATAATGATGATGCCAATTCATAGGGCTGCAGAGATAATGCAAGTCAAGTGCCCAGCTTGCACAGAGAAAGCACTGGGTAATGCTAGCTGTCATAAGAAAAGCAGTTAACATGGAAGCTGGGATGACAGCCTGGGTTTGACTCCTGGCGATACCACTCATGGCTCTGTGACTTGGGCAGTTATTTAATCTCTCCATGCATTGGTTTTCTCAGATGTAAACTGGGGAATATAATATTGCTGCCTCAAAGAATTGTGAGGATTAAGTGAGGGGATGCACATAATATATTAGGAATATGGCCTGACGTTACTCAAAGTTAGCTATCCATATTAGAGACTGTGTACCCTCACCAGACCTATCGTTCATGTCCTTGTTTAGAATGTAAGGAGATGTGCTTGGAAAATTTATTCTTGGTTCCTTTGGAGCAGAGGTGCCTCTGGTATATATGTTTTTGTTTAGTCATTAGAGCTCTGCTCTTCAAAACAAACAAAATTGAGACTGTTATTTAGGATGTATTTTTAAAATAAATGTGTGGTCAGCATCGTCTAAACTTCAGGGTATTATCTAAACTCCAAATCCTCATTCAAATGCTTACTGGCTCTTAATATATTTACCAGATAAGAGGTTCCTTGCTGGTCCACAGTTCAGGAGAACCAGAGCACAGCAGTGCACAAGTGTTCACTAAGCTCAGGTGAGAAGAACTGGCTGGTTAGATCCTTTGAAACAACAACACAACAACTGAACTTAAGCTGTTCATTTTTTTATGAGGAAGGGAGTAAGGTAGGGGTGGCTTTGACATTCTATTTTAAGGAAATTATCCTCCAAAGACTAGAAGCACAGATCAATAATGCAAACAAGGTCATGTTACCTGAAACAAGGTTCATTATAATTTGTAGACTTTCCCACAGGCCTTCCTGCTTTGATTACCCACCACACAGTCTCTTCTTGAGCCACTAGAATGCAAGATGCCATCTTAGACCCTTCATAGAGGAGGAACCATGCTTTATCTGCCTCATGGAATTGGTAGTTTTACTGTAGCTTATACGGATCTCTGAATGAGCCAATTTTTCTAGCTTAGATCCAGGAATAAACAAAGCCAAAATAATAAAAAAAATCAGGACTTTGCAAAGATACTCAGAAAGCTGACAATATTTAGCTTTTATTTTAAAAAGTGACCATGACTTTTAAGGGATTCTTTTTGGATAAATCTACAATACAGGAAGCCATTCACTAGAACCTATTAAACCCTAAATTGCCTTAAAGTGTGCTTGTCGTAGATGTTTGTTTAGAAATATATGTCAAGTGCCTCATGTAACAGTAATTCAAGGAAGCATGTCTAAATTAGTATAAATAAATATTTTTTTTCCTTTTGGTACACTGAAAAATTAATACATGCATTGTTATTCAGAATTTTTTTCATTCTTTTATATGCAGAAAGAATACTTTAATAACAGGGCAACATATATTTTGGTTGCAAGGCCTCTGATTCAGTGAGGAGGGCAGGCAGTTCCATGCGTCTCTTATTTCCTGTACACAAGCAGAAACGTGAAGGAGACTCAAATGACAGTGAATGTTCTCCCTGAAACTACAGGAAATGGAATTTCAGTGCTTGTATATTTTTCTGTGGCCTCTTGAGATACCTTTATTTCTTGCCTTTTTTCTTCCCTCAAATGAACTTTCTCTCTGTGGCTTTGTGTCCTGACACAAGTAAAGTCCTTCCTCTTGGGGGCTGGGCTGGGCCACATGAGACAGGTGGTTTTATAGGAATTCCGCATTTCCTGTAGGAGCGCTGACATTCTCTATAGCACACTTTATCTTCACAGACTTGTTTATTATCGCAGCCTGCATTGCTGTTACAGCCATCCACAGATGAGCCCTTTACATTTCCATAAATAATTGCAGTGAATTCAGGAGTTGACACTCTATTTACTCTTATTTAGGAAAAACTGCTCACTGTTTGTAGAGAGAGAAACATATTACTTACATTTGTACAACTAGAGGCCTGGTGCATGAAATCTGTGCATGGGAGGGGGGGGTCCCTCAGCCTGGCCTGCATCCTCTCCAATCTGGGACCCCTTGGGGGATGTTTGACTGGCAGTGGGACATCCCTCTTGCAATCCAGGGCTGCTGGCTCCTAACTACTTGCCTGCCTGCCTGATCACCCTTAACCACTCTACCTGCCTGCTTGATTGCCCCTAACTGCCTCTGCTTGCCAGCCTGATCGCCCCCTAACTGCCCCCCTGCCAACCTGGACACCCCCTTACTGTGCACCTGCTGTCCTGGCTGGCCCCTAAATTCTCCATGTCATCCTGGTCACCCCCTAATTGCTCCCATGCCAGCCTGCCTGAACGCCCCTGACCACTCTACCTGCCTGCCTGACCGCCCCCTAACTGGTCCCCTGCTGGCCTTGTTGTTCCCTAACTGCCCCGATGCCAGCCTGGCCACCTCCTAACTGCCCCACTGCTGACCTGCCCACCTCCTAAGTGTC
>NW_006295981.1:204751-205614 GCF_000327345.1 Myotis davidii
CACAACTAAATACTATATTTTAGAGGTAATATTGAAAGTTTAGGAAATGGTTAAGCCCTAACTTATGCGAAATATTGATTCACTATTTTAAAAGGAGAGAAAATTACAGGTATCTTTATGTATCTAGTTTAATGCAATAGCAATAATAGAGGAAGGCATTTGTACTAGATAATTTTCTATGTTAACTTTATCGGGCCAGAGGGTAGTCAGTGTTAGGGTGGCCAAAGGAGGACTGCACGAGGCCAAAGTGGTAAGGGATTATAGAGTTAGTTACTAGAGGCCTGGGGAACAAAATCTGTGCACGGGGTGGGGGGTCCCCTCAGCCGGTATGCAGCATCTTTCAAATCAGGACCCCTCAGGAGATGTCCCACAGGGATCCAGTTTAAAGCAGGCCTAAACCGGCAGTCGGACATCCCTCTCGCAATCCAGGACTGCTGGCTCCTAACCACTCACCTGCCTGCCTGCCTGCCTGCCTGATTGCCTCTAACCACTCTGCCTGCTGCTCTGCTTGCTCCCGACTGCCCCCCCCACTGCTGCCAGCCTGCTTGCCACCAAATGCCCCCGGCCAGCCTGATCACCCAAAACTGCGCCCCCTGCTGGCCTGCTCACCCCTACCTTCCCTCCCCACTAGCCTGCTCATCCCCAACTGTCCCCCTGCTGGCCTGCTCACTACACACTGCCCACCCCTCCACTGTCCTGATCACCTCCAACTGACCCCTGCTGATGGACTGCTTGTCCCCAACTGGCTCCCCTGCTGGTCTGCTTACCCCCAACGGCCCCGCCCCCCACCAGCCTGATCACTCACAACTGCTCTCCCCTCTTGGCCTCTAAGCGTCTCTATGTCGGCCCCGCCACCATGGCTT
>NW_006295981.1:206386-213565 GCF_000327345.1 Myotis davidii
GCTGTCATATGCTCAAACTTCAGTGGAAGTCATGAGAACCTATTATTTTTGCCTGCTCCCTCCTTTACATTGGAAATATTCTTTTTGGCTCAGAGGGACCTTAACTTTGATGTAAGGGATTGTTTCTGTTGCCAGCTGTTTTCTTCCTTGCCAAGTAAGACAGTTGTGAATTCTTCAGTGATGCCTTCCCCTGGATATTTGCAGATGTGGTTGGGAAAAGTCATTTCATCCCCAACCTTTGCATTTCAGGTGCTGAGGTGCCCGGGTGCCATGGCGATCACGTGGAAGCAGGCCAGCCAGCACCCCCAGCCACGTGGGGGTCCGGGGATGTGGGCTGGTCTGAGCCTGGGCTCTCTCTCCCTCTGATTGCCATGGGGGAAGCAGGCCAGCGGGCACCCCGACCCCCCGGAGGGTCCGGGATTGCCGGCTGGCCTGCGCCAGGGCTCTCTCTCCGTTCGATCGCCATGGCGATCACAGGGAAGCACCCTTGGGGGATCCAGGGGCTGCAGGCTAGCCTGCACCCGGGCTCTCTCTCCCTCCAATCCACAATGCGATCACCGTCCGCAGGCAGCCCACATCCCCGGCCTGGGGTTGTGCCTCGCCTACTGCCAGGCTTTCCAATGGTAATCACCTGCTGGGGGGCGGGCAAAGGCAGCCGGCAGGGCCGCCTTTGCCCACTCCCCTGCTCTTGCCTGGGCCTCCGATCCCATTCACCTCCCATGATTGCACCTATGTATGCAAATTAACCGCCATCTTGGTTGGCAGTTAATTTGCATATCGTCCTGATTAGCCAATGGGAAGCACGTCAGAGCTACGGCTAATTACCATGTTTGTCTATTATTAGATAGGATTAGTATAGATGTTTTTTACTTTTCTAGGCACTTTTTCTGATAGCAAAACATAGCCTATATTGAAAGGAGAGTTTAGCTTGAAATTGAAGTAAGACCTTTTACCAGAGAATGTCTGAGATATTTAGTTGACTGTTCAGAACTTTAGTTTATTAAGTATGCACAATAATAACTCTTAGAGGTCATCAGGAAGTTTAAAGAGCTTTATATATTGAGAAACACTATTTATATGTAAGTGATTATTCTCAATATAAGAGATGTTTACACAAATATTGGTTAGCCTACTAAGTAAACTAGCAGTTACCTTCCACATTCAGTATTTCTCATTAAAGAGTCACTTGCGATATGACAGGGCTCCAAGTTAAAATAGTTTATCTTCTGATTTGATTTAGACTGCCTGGGTTTGCAGCCTGGCTCTGTCACTTACCCTTGTGATGTAGGATAAATTGCCCTTTAAGAGGGGAGTGGAAAAATGTTGGGTTATTAATGTTGACAAAGTCAACTAACTGGCTATAGCTTGTTTAAGTCGTGAAACACAAGTTCAAAACCCCCATTAAATTTACTGATGTGATGATATGATATGTGGGATTTACTACAAAAATAGCTAAAGGATGGAGTGAAGGAAGGAGGTAGGAGTGGAAATTAAACATGATTGTCCATGAATTCTTAATTGCTGAAGTTGAGCGATCAGTACATGGAAGTTGATTATATTATTCTCTCTGTAAAATTTTACAATGTCCCATAATGAGAAGTTAAAACTAACAAACAAAAAATTCCTTCAAAAGAATTCAAATGTAACAATTTGGAAATTAGCTTCTGAAATCCCATTTGGTGTGTTGATGCTTAAAAAAATTTTTTTAAAAAAAGGAAAAAAAAAACCCTCTCATTTACTTGAGATAAGCTGGGGAAATATCAGTGGGGAGATTCTCAACAGTAGCTGTTGTTTGACTCATCCTACCACCCCACCACAGTGAGGTTTTTCTCTAATGGCCAGCGTACTGCCCTGGTTTGTGCTGGCCAGTGGTGACTCACACACCAAATCAAAGTCTCACATCTAACCTTTATGAGCACTGATTATCAAAGTTGGAACTCAAAGGCCTGACTGAAATGAGGAGAGACTGTTTAACTCCTCTCTTTAAAGGTCAAAACTTTCCTCCAAAAAAGATTCTCCTCCAACTGGAAGGCTCTGCATGATGTCACCTTAGATATGAACTTAAAAGGGGACATTTCCTAAAAGTACACTCAGCTCTTTTGTGACACAAGAATGACTTATTTACTTAAGGTAAAGAAGAGCCAGATGAGCAGGAGTTCATGATAACCTTGATTATTTAGGCTGGACCACTGACCAGCTGTTTCACTTTGCCTTTTCACTTTGCCCTGTCACATCGCAAGTGACTCTTTAATGAGCCAGGCTGCAAACCCAGGTAGCCTAACTCAAGTCAGAAGATAAACTGTTTTACCTTGGAGCCCTGTCACATCGCAAGTGACTCTTTAATGAGAAATACTGAATGTGGAAGGTAACTGCTAGTTTACTGGCAATTAGGAAAATGCAAATCAAAACTACAATGAGATACCACCTCACATCTGTTAGAGTGGTCATTATCAAAAAGACTTCATAGAACTTAGAAGAGGACAAAGAATGCTGCCCTTGCTGATGGCCCATTGATCAGACATGAACTGGTCAGACCTTCTTTCTCCCCCTGAGACTAAAAGCAGACTCAGAAATCTGCGAGGCAGCCACTGCCTGTTCATAGGAAGGCAGATGAACTCTACTTATCTACCCTGACTTAGTGTTTTTCCTGCCTTTAATGTGAAAAATCTGAAGCTCAGGGAGGTCAAACAACTTGCCTCAAGTCATACACATCATGGTTGGTTGGATTTGAGGCCACCTTCTGCCCTCTGAACTCAAGGAAGCACTATCTATTCTACATAAAATTTAAAGATAAAAATCAAGCCAAAGATAAAAATCAAACCATTGACAGGAATGTGTCTTGAGACAGAGAACTAACATTGGCCCACATTTGAATAGAGAGCGAAGCTATACAACCACACGTATATGGACAGATAATATTTGACAAAGGAGCCAGAAGCACAGTGAAGTAAAGATAGTTTCTTCAATAAATGGTGTTGGGAAAACTGGAAAGCCACATGCAAATGAATAAAACTGGATTACAGTTTGTCCCCATGTTCAAAAATTAATTCAAAATAGGTCAAAGACATAAAAGTAAGACCTGAAACAATACATTACATAGAAGAAAATATAGGTACCAAACTTATGGACCTGAGTTGTAGAAAACATTTTATGGGCTTGACCCCAAAGGCAAGGGAAATAAAGTAGAAAAATGAATGGGACTATATCAAACTGAAGAGCTTCTGCACAACAACAACAACAAAATGAGACAATAAAACAAAGAGGCAGTAAACCAGGTGGGAGATGATATTTGCAAACAGTAGCTCTGACAAATGTTTAATTTCCAAAATATATAAAGAACTCATAAAACTCAACGCCAAACAAACAATCTAATAAAAAAAGTGGGCAGAGGACCTGAAAATACACCTCTCCCAAGAAGACATACAAACAGCCTATAGATATATGAAAAGATGTTCAACCTCACTGGCAATTAGGAAAATGCAAATCAAAACTACGATGAGCTACCACCTCACATCTGTTAGAGTGGTCATTATCAACAAGACAAGAAATAACAAGGGTTGGAGAAGTTGTGGGAAAAAGGGAACCCTCATTCACGCTGGTGGGAATGTAAACTGGTACAACCACTACGGAAAGCAATCTGGCGATTTCTCAAAAAATTAAGTATAGAGCTACCATATGACCCATCAATCCCACTCTTTGAAACCCTGTATTTGTAAAGATATATGCACCCCTATGTTCATTGCAGTATTATTCATGGTGGCCAAGACATGGAAACAGCCCACGATAGAGGACTGGATAAAGAAGATGTGGTTCATATACACAATGGAATACTACTCAGACACAAGAAAGGATGAAATAGCGCCATTTACTACAACATGGATGGACCCTGAGAACAGTATGCTAAGTGACATAAGTCAGACAGAAAAAGCTATGAACCATATGATTTCACTCATATGTGGAATATAAAACTGAAACTTATGAACACAAATAGCAGAGTGGTGGTTGCCAGAGGGATGGGGTTGAGGGCAGAAAAGGATAGTAATATGAGGTGACAGGAGAAGATTTGACTCTGGGTGGTGGGCACACGGTGTAGTTCTTGTAACATAGACACCTACACATGAAACCTATATGTTCATGATGACCAATGTCACCCCAATAAATTTAATAAATAAAAATTTTAAAAAGAAAGAAATAACTCTAGTAGCTATGGTGTCTCTATTTTACACAGGAGAGTGAGGTACAGTCTAAGGTCATGGAGTCATTGAATGAGGGAGCTGCAATTCAAGCTAGTTTTCTCTACACTCAAAAGCTGTTCTTTCTATTTCACTGGTGATCATGATTAGACCCTGGATGTGGTAGATGTTGTTCTAAAGGAGTGGGGGCAGTAGGAAGACCTACAACATGCAATCATGTACCATCTCCCTCATTTTCCCAGCATTCTCTCTGGTCTTAAAATCTGCCACCCTGGATGGTAATTTTCTTTCCTCTCTCTGTTTCTTAAAAATCTACTCAAAGCTCATCTCAAATGTCACTCACTATCCCCAATCATCCTAGTTGTAATTAATTACTATTTCCCTGAAGCAATTTTCTTATACATTTTGTATTAGTTTGTTTTTATATTTTTGACTTCCCTCACTAAAATGTTTATATAAAAATTATAAACTATTAGATATGTAGAAAATCATCACATATATATGTTGTTAATGAGGTTATTATTATTGTTATTATTATTATTTTGTTAATCTTCACCCAAGGATACTGATTTTTAGAGGGAGTGGGAGAAAGGGGGGGTGGAGAGAGATACATTGATTAGTTGGTGAGAGAGACACATTCATTGATTGCCTCCTGCATGTGCCCTGCCTGGGGCCAGGGATTGAGCCTGCAATTGAGGTATGTGCCCTTGACCAGAATGAAACCCGTAACCTTTCAGTCCACGGGTGATGCTGTATCCACTGACATTGATCCTTGGAAGGCCCTGGAGGAGACCCTGCTTATTAAGGTAATCAGGATGTGCTGGTTGGGGGAGCCAAACCAGCTAGAGTGAGGTTGATATTATTAAATATGCTGTGTTGTCTTCTCTGACCCTATGTCTTTCTCTCCACCCAGAGCTAAATGTCATTATAAATTCTACAGTAATCATTTCCTTGCCTTGTCTAGTTTTTATCATATTTACATGACTCCCTAAGCATTATTTCTTTTTCTTGATTTTTAAATAATGTTGTACTGTATATATTCTTCAGCAACTTGCTTTAAAATTTTTGAGAATTCATTCGTGTGATGTATGTAGCTATGGTTCATTCATTTCCATTATTGGTTTGGTAACATATAGTATTCCACTATAAAAAATACCATGATTTAGTTACATATTCTTCCATCAAGGGACAATCTGGCCTTGTCCTTTTATCATTATGCTGATGTGAACATTCTTTTTATGTCTCCTGGTGTACTTGTGCAAGAGGTTCTCTGGTCTCCAACTGTGCATGCGTGTGCATGTATGTGCATGTGTTTCTAGTTTGGAAATCTTTTCCAACTCTGAGGTCATAAAAATATATTTTAAAAATATATTTTATTGATTTTTTGCAGAGAGGAAGGGAGAGGGACAGAAAGTCAGAAACATCAATGAGAGAAACATCGATCAGCTGCCTCCTGCACACCCACTACCGGGGATGTGCCTGCATCCAAGGTACATGCCCTTGACTGGAGTCGAACCTGGGACCCTTGAGTCCACAGGCTGATGCTCTATCCACTGAGTCAAACTGGTAAGGGCATAAAAATATTTTTTAAATGTGTATTGTTTTGCATCTGACATTTAGGTTTATACTCTACCTGTAATTTATTTTGTGTATGATATAAAGGAGGAATCCATGTCTCCATTTCCCCCCCATAATGCATAACTACTAGCCCCTTTCAATGAATAATCCATCACTTCCCCATTCATCTGTGCAGTATCAGTGCGATTGCAAAGATTTCTACCTGTGTTACACTGGACTGGGAAATAGGAGTAAATAGATGCATGCCTTATACAATATCTCATATGTTTGGAAGGTATATCACAATAATCAAAGTACTGTGTAACTGGGAGACATGGATGGATGTTTTGAAGAAAAAAAAATGTCAGGCTCAGGGCTATGCCATCAATTTAAAGCAAATCTTAGAAGCCAGATGGTTTCCTTAAGCAATATTGAAATTCTAATTTCTTCTAAAGTTAAAGGGAACACCAAGCTGAGGTCTGGGCTCAAAAATGATTGGTTATAGTAGCAGAACTTTTCAGAAGGTTGAATTCTCAACCCTGGCAAGTCTCTCTTGCCAAAGTCATAGCCCTGGTAGGGAAGGAGTAGAACCATGAAGCTTGGGTTGGAAATATTTGGGTATTTGTATTTATGAACTATGAATATTCAAATTCCCCTAGGCCTTGGGTACCAGTAAGTGGCCCATTCCCTTTCATAAAGGACTGTGTCCCCTCCCCTCCTGAGGACTATGCAGAGCCTTATATGAGGCCAATGCTTATGTGATAATATAGTTTAACAGACATACAAAACAAGTCACATGATAAGAGAGGTTCGGCTTCTAAAGTAAATTGAATACGTTCTTTAAAAATTCTCATGTCCTCCCCTCTGACTATAATTCTCAATTTTCCAATCAGAAAATTACCCCAGGTGATCCAGTAACATGTAGAACTCCAGCTCCAGTTCTTATTTAAAAAAACAAACATCCCAACCATTTTTAAAATAGTTAAATTGATATTTTAAGGTTAAAATTATAGAAGATATTTAGATCCAAATATATTTTCTGAATAGAAAATATTTCAGTTTTTGATTTAAAAAATACATAAAAAATAAATAAGTGATACATTTTCCCAAATAACTCTGAATTAGTACCTTTCCCTCTAACTTTCTTCAAATTAAGACAATCTATGGAGTTCCCTATACTGCACAAGTTTTAATGAAAGAAAATAAGACTTTCTAAGAGCATCAAATACATGTTTTCTTATTTACAAACATATATACTCTTCTCTCTCTCTCTCTCTCTCTCTCTCTCTCTCTCTTTAAAATATATTCCTACTGATTCAGAGAGGAAGGGAGAGTGAGAGAGATAGAAACATCAATGATGAGCCCTGGCCGGATTGGCTCAGTGGATGGAGCTTCAGCCTGTGGACCCTGGCTGCAGGCACACACCCAG
>NW_006295981.1:214480-214786 GCF_000327345.1 Myotis davidii
GTTTTAAATAAAGCTTTTTAAAAATTATAACAAGAACGTTTTTTTCTTTATTGATTAAGGTATTACAAATGTATCTTTATCCTCCCATTGTCCCTCATCCCCCAAATCCTGCCCTCACCCTCACCCCCTATTGTCTGCATCCATTGCTTATGCTTATATGCATGCATACAAGCCCTTTGGTTGATCTCTCCCCCTTACCCCAACCCTCCCCTACCTTCCCTCAGAGATTTGTACATTTGATCGATGCTTCTCTGTCTCTGTTTTTGTTAATCGGTTTATGTGTTCATTATAATCCACAAATGAGTG
>NW_006295982.1:0-752 GCF_000327345.1 Myotis davidii
TGGCGATTAGTTACCTCCGAGGGAGCTTCCATTGCCATTAGAAAAAATCCCGTGATTTCCAAGAAAGGGGACGTCGTGTTAACTGTGTCTATAATTTGTTTCCCATAACTTTTCCACTCGTAGAACTGATTTGTTCTCATTGTGTGTGGAGTTTCTTGCCCCAATAACCCTAGAAATTTTGTTTTCTCACCTTCCCCCAAAAGTTTACATTTGTTATTTTTCTTTGTTTTTACTGGTAATTTTGATGCATCTGAAGTGGATTTCACATCCTTGTTGGGTTTTGAGGGTCTGACCCATGACCGGCCTTTTTAAGGAGGGTTATGGAAAATTTTAGATTATCACACACTCCCCCCCACAATCACATCTTCAAAGAAATGAAAGCATCGTTTTCTCTACTGCCCTTCAGAATAAGATCTGGTTTTATGTGTGTGTATGTGTGTGTTTTTAATAAATATGTGTTTGCTGATTTCAGAGAGGAAGGGAGAGGGAGAGAGAGTGAAGCATCAATGATGAGAGAGAACCATGGATTGGCTGTGTCCTGCACGCCCCCTACTGGGGATCGAGCCTGCAACCCGGGCATGTGCCCGACGAGGAACCGAACCTGTGTCCTCGTGGTTCATAGGTCGATGCTCAACCATTCAGCCACACCAGCTGGGCATAATTTTTTTTTACTTTGTTTTTATTGATGTCATTACTACCGATGTCCCCATTTTCCCTCCCTTATCCCACCTCCACCATGTCCTCCCCTCCCC
>NW_006295983.1:0-477 GCF_000327345.1 Myotis davidii
CATAGTCTCAGATAGTCACTTAATCCCCAAATTCCTCAGGGTGACAAAAGCTGACCAGACATGTGCCAGCGGAGACAGGTATCTGCACTGACAGTCACATATTATTTTGAAACCTTCATCAACTTCTCAGGCAGGATTTCTCTATCTCTAAAATCTTTTAGAGACTTTATCAACAAGATCTTGATCTCACTTTAAATCTAAGCAATACTTTCTTGTACCCCATTTAAGTGAAATGCTAAACAAGCAAACAAATAATCCAATTATAAAATGGGCAGAGAATCGGACAGACATTTCTCTTAAGAAGACCTACAAACGGCCAAATGATATATGAAAAGATCTTCAACCTCATTAGTTACCAGGGAAATTGAAATCAAAACTACAATGAGATACCACCTCACTTAATAGCCATCTGTTAGAATGGTTATTAGCAACAAGGCAAGTAATAACAAGTGTTGGTGAGATTGAGGAGAAAAAGGA
>NW_006295983.1:2692-5939 GCF_000327345.1 Myotis davidii
CAGCCTGGCGGCCCCCCAGGAGGAGGAGAGCTCAGGAGTCATCTTTGATGTTTCTATCTCTCTCTCCCTCTCTGTTCCTCTCTGAAATCAATAAAAATATATTTAAGAAATATTAAATAGCTAAAATTTTATTTAGCTAATTTCTACCTCACAGTGAACTGAAAGGAAGTAAAAGAGGAACTTCACTGGAAAGGTTTATAAGACAGGAGATTTGAAGAAGGGTGGGTGGTATTACAAACTTGTGTATATTACTTTTAATACTATTTTTCCTTATATGATTGTTCTGGGCCAGGTTTGAATTTATGGCTATCTGAGTAGGAGTATGCCAATAGACAAGATATAATGTCTATACATATAATTTAATAGTATGGCCTGGCCAGTGTGGCTAAGTGGTTGAGCATTGACCCATGAGCCAAGAGGTTACTGGTCAAGGCACATGCCAGGGTTATGGGCTCCATCTCAGTGGGGGGCAAGCAAGAGGCACCTGATCAATGATTCTCTGTCATCATTTTTCTCTCTCTGCATCTCCTTTCTCTTTTTTAAATCTCTGAAATCAACAAAATTAAAAGCATATTAAAAAATGTTAACAGAATGTATTTCTAACAATACTTGAGGATGGGTGTTAATTGTACTCATGTAGCCAAGTTAGAACAAACTGAGCATTGCTCCCTTAGTCAGTGGCAGGGATAGTGCTGTGATACTTTACCTGTCAAATCAGATGACAACTGACTGGAGTTGAAGTAGAGGAGAAGCTTTATCAAGCTTGCAGTGATAGCCTGTCCTTTGGGTGAAGACTATACTAGAGATGGAAGATCAAGCTCATTCACTATCGACATGAAGGTTACAGAGGTATTGAAATGTGGACATCTGGCCAGCAGGTGGAGAAAAGGGATTGTGCATCAACTATTGAATATTTGCTTATTGTAGGTCTAGAAACTACTCATTGCTTACACCCATTTTTTTTAGCTATAATATAGGCTACATAGTCACATCTTACCTGTTAGCTATAATATAGGCTACATATTATAATGTACAAATATGACAGAAAAATGTGTTCTACTGTATTTCCAGGGATAGCAACCAAAATGTTTGGCAAAACAGAAATTTCTGCCAAATAGTAAGCATAAATACCTTAGAATTTAGTTTTAATGAGAAGTAAAAAAATTAATAGTCAGGATTCACAGTAAACAAGCCTAAAAACAAAGTGAGAATGTAGATATACTGGAGAATAAGACAAGCAGAGACAAATAATATTAGAAGCTTTGGGTTTTCTGCCTATTTATCCTTCCTTTAATTGGCATGTGGGAAGAACATGTGGAAAAGGCCTTTTTCCTTTGCTGGGCAGAGGGAAATCTTAGAATAGTCCTGATGATATAAATGTAGGAAAGAACCACACATATGAGGGTCATGATGAATGTCAACACAGCACACACGACAACCATTTGTTCTATCAACCAGGTATCTGAGCAAGAGATCTTCAGGATAGGAGTTGCATCACAGAGAAAATGATCAATGATGTTTGAATCACAGAATTCCAGGCCCAAATTCAGACTGAATGGTGGGAGAATGATGATCAATGCTGCTACCCAACAGGAGAAAATGATGTTCTTGCAGACTCTGCTGTTCATGATGGTGGTGTAGTGCAGGGGCTTGCAGATGGCCACGTAGCGATCATAGGACATGGCAGCCAGAAGAAAAAATTCTGTTACTGCAAAGAGGTCTGTAAAGAAGACCTGACTGACACAAGCATTATAGGTAATGGACTTGTCCCCAGATAATATGCTATATAGGAATCTGGGAACACAGGCAGTTGTGAAAGAAATTTCTAAGAAGGAGAAATTTTGAAGGAACAGATACATCGGTGTTTGTAGGTGGGAATCCATCAGAGTGAGGGTGATGATGGTTAGGTTTCCAGATATACTCAACATGTAGGAAAGAAATAGAAAGATAAACAGCAATATTTTCAGTGGTGTGTCATCAGTCAGTCCCAGCAAGATGAAGCTTGTCAGTGTAGTTTGGTTTTTCATCCTTGATTATTGTCTTTGCCCATTCTGCTTCAAATAATAAGACTTTATATGAGGAAACCCAGAGCCCTGGTCATCTTCTAACCTCAAGAGAAGTAAATCGGAGAGTGATCCCTAGATCAGTTGGGAAGTAAGCATATCGTACATGCCAATGTTTGATTACCTCCTGTGTCACATAAATTGACTGTTCATATTTAAATCACATATTTGCGCCAGTCTGGTTGCCCCTTACTGCCCGTCCTACCAGCCTGGTTGCCCCCTAATGGCCCCCTCTGCTAGCCTGGTGTCCCCTAACTGCCCCCCCCTGCTGACCTGGTTGCCCCTCAACTGCCCCCCCTGCTGGCCTAGTCTCCCCCCAATTGCCCCCTGCAGTTTTGGACCCCCCACACAGCCTGCTGCTCAGTAGTTTGGTCGTCCCTCACTAACCCCCTTCAGGCCTGGTTGCCCCACACAGCCTGCAGCTCAGCCATTTGGTCGTCCCTTACTAACCCCCATGCCGGCCTGGTTGCCCCACTCAGCCTGTTTGGTCGTCCATTCAGTTGTTTTGGATGCGACGGCCCCTAGCTGTTTATATATATAGATTACCCTTGGCTATGTTGTACTTCTACTGTTGGAATATCTATGTTATACATTTTTATGCTTTTTAGAATATCTTAGTGCTACAAAGAAATTCCTCCCCAGCTTATAAGCAGAAATCTGGAATTATATACTCTGGTTAATTAATTTCCTTTTAAGTTCCGTTGACAGTGAAAACCCTAATGCCCTTTAACTATCTGCCTTGTTTCCTCAAAAAATTAAATATGGAACTCCCATTTAACCCAGTAATTCCTCTTCTAGGAAGATATCCCAAGAAATCAGAAGAACCAAATAGAAAGAATATATGCACCCCTATATTCATAGCAGCACAATTTACAATAGCTAAGATTTGAAAACAGCCTAAGTGCCGAATCAGCCAATGAGAGGATTACAAAACTGTGGTACCTCGATAGTTTTATTATTCTCTAGATTTTGAGAGCCTTTTTCCCATCAAAGCATTATAGTTAAGAGCAGAGCTTTGATATTGAATTTTTTCTTAATTATGTTTTTTTATTATTTCTTTCTAAACACATTTGACAATGACATATTTTCTCTTCTTGTTGTATGTATTAAAAATTTGTGACAGACAAATAAGGGAGCATTTGAAGTATATTTATAGAGCTGAAGAGCAATATCTTGATTTTTTA
>NW_006295984.1:0-273 GCF_000327345.1 Myotis davidii
GAAGGTTGTATTTTTCTAGGAATGTGTCCATTTTGCTGAGGTTGTCCAATTTTTTGGAGTAGAGTTCTTCATAGTATTTTTTTTACAATCCTTTGTATATCACTAGGGTTGGCTGTTACTTCACCTCTTTCATTTCTTATTTTGTTTATTTGGGTCCTCTCTCTTGGTTTCTTGGTGAGCCTGGTGAGAGGTTCACCAATCTTGTTTATCCTTTCAAAGAACCATATCTTGGTTTCACTTATCTTTTATATATTTTTTTTGTCTCTATGTCAT
>NW_006295985.1:0-217 GCF_000327345.1 Myotis davidii
TGCACCTCCGCTATGCCCAAGCCACACCCACCAAACAATCGGAGTGACTATATGCAAACTAACCCATCCAAGATGGTGGCCGACAGCCACGGAGCTGGAGCAAGCAGGAGGCTTGGTTGCCCCGGTGATGCAGGAAGCCAAGCTTCCTGCCTGCCCTACCTGGCTGTGGCTGTGGCCTCCACTCAAGACAATGAAGTTTCAATTATAGAAGATAAAT
>NW_006295986.1:0-1463 GCF_000327345.1 Myotis davidii
AAAAAAACTCAGGTACTTATCCAATCACTGGCACAGGGGGAGGGGGAGGGCAGTGTTGGGGGGCAGGGAAGAGGTGGCTGCTGGCTGCCCAAGATCTATCTACATGGTAGAACATAGAGGCCAGGACACGGTCTCATGGGTTTTACCCACGCAGTTTGAAAAGTGCTCACAATCTACGTGGCAGCCAGGACCCATTTTCAGGGGGTTTTACACTCACAGTTGGAAAGGTGCTTGTGATCTATGTGGCGGTCAGGACCCGGTCTCAGGGGGTTTTACCCATGCAGTATGAAAGGTGCTCGTGATCTACGTGTGGGCATATAGCGGCCAGGACCCAGTCTCACCGATTTTACCCACACAGTTTGAAAGTTGCTCGTGGCACATAGTGGTCAGGACCCACGCTCAGGGGATTTTACCCGGGCAGTCTGAAAAGTGATTGCGATCTACGTGGCGGTCAGGACGGGGTCTCATGCGTTTGTAGTTAGAAAGGTGCTCATGGTCTACGTGGAAACCAGGACCCGG
Source organism: Myotis davidii (assembly GCF_000327345.1). NCBI lineage: Eukaryota > Metazoa > Chordata > Mammalia > Chiroptera > Vespertilionidae > Myotis > Myotis davidii. Next base: position 520 of record NW_006295986.1, read on the forward strand.
TCTCCTGGGGTTTTACCCATAGGACAAAGGCTCCCCAGTTCTCCAATCAAGACTGGGGAGTGGGGCAAAGGAGGCCCAGTTCTCTGATCATGGCTCAGGTGTAGGGCAATGGTGGCCTGGTTCTCCGATCATGGCTGGACACAGGTGATAGGCGGCCCCATTTCTCTGATCAGGGCTGGGGGGCAGGGCTATGGCGGCTGGTTCTCTGATCATGGCTGGAGGGGCGGGGCAAAGGTGGCCCCGGTTCTCCAATCAGGCCAGTGGGCAGGGCAAAGGCGGCCTCCCCACTCTTGCCTGCCTGCCGCCTGGGTATTCGATCACCATCAGCAGCAGACAGCTTCATCCGTCCTTCAATTTGGCTGCAGCGTTGGGTGGCAAATGGAGACAACATGCAGGCAGCATCATGCAGGTGACAGCACTCAGGTTGAAAGATTTTCGTGCCCATGAAAGAGGTATTGGTGCCCAAGGAGGCCTTCCCTGTGCTTTCCCTGAGCATCGCAAATGCCAGTCATGTCAGCCTCTGTGCAAGGGCCACAAGTGCTTTGAAGCTGGATCCAGCTTTTGTCTGAGGTGAAGACAAACTCCTCTCTATTAAATTCGCAGACTAGTGCAATGGATATCATCTCGGATCTGGATTCTCTTACTTTTAAATAAGAGCAATGTTCATTTCTACCGTTCAGGAAGGAGATGGAGTGAGGGAGGTGGTGCCGCCCTGCAGAGAGGCACAGACCCAGCTTGGGTGGGGAGAGCGCAGATGGCGGTGTTTGGGTGGAAGCAACAACCTGTTCCTTTCTCATCATTAGGCACCAGGCTGCCCATTCAGATGCTTAGTTTCCTCCCTTACCCCTGAGCTCCAAGGCCAGCCAAGTCTTTGGAATTGAGTCTTGGCACTAGGGGAGGAAAGAGCACCTCTCTCCCACTCTGGCTCCTCTGTTTCCAGGGTG
>NW_006295986.1:4524-8295 GCF_000327345.1 Myotis davidii
CTAAGCTATTTTACATATTAGAAAGATTTCCATTTAAAATGCTTAAAGAAATGTCACTTTTAGCCACAGATTTGCATGAATACTTCAGGGAGCTTGGGACTCTCCAGGCCTGCTCCAGGGGCTGATTTGCATAAAGGGCCCTAGTCTTGGGGAAATTGCTGTCAGGCCTTTCCACATTTAAATTTAGATTGTGCTCTCCAGAAAGGCTGCTGTGGAACAGGTCACCTTTCCAGATCCACCAAAAGAAGTACCACCTATCCCATTCTCTTCCCATAGCCGGTGACCAGCTATGAAATCCTTGCCTGACAGTGGGACAGAGGGCAGTGTAATATCCACTCCAGAGCTCCCTACAGGATCAGCCTGAGGCTGAGACTTTACCTCAAATTGTACCCTTGCCCCATCTCTTCTCCTTCCCTCACTCCCTTACCAGGCTTTCTTGGGAGCACTTCCTTCATAAAGCACTGAAAGGTGAATTCCTGTCTCAGTGCCTGTCTCCAGGAACCCTAACCACAAACAGGCACCTTAAAATTAATTGCCCTTCCGAGGAAAGGACAGCATAGGGAACATAGCCAATAGTATTATAGTAAGTATGTACAGTGTCAGGTGCATATTAGAAATACTTTGTAAATATATGATTATCTAACCACTCTGCTATACACCTGAAACTAATACAACATAATTTTAAATGTGATGTGTAATTGAAAAATTAAAAAATACAAAGAAAAAACCCCAATACGTTTAATTATGCTTCTTAGATATTTTAAACATCAATTTATATTAAAACTAGAGGCCCGGTGCACAAAACTTGTGTACAGGTAGAGTTCCTAAGTCTGACAGGTGATTGGGGGGTCCCCATGCTGGCACCTGCCTTGGCTGGCCTGGGGGCTGGGGACAGCTCCTGTGTTGAGTGTCTCCCCCCTGGTGGTCAGTGTGTGTCATAGCAACCAGTCATTTTGCTATTTGGTTGATTTGCATATAAGGCTTTTATTATAAAGGCTTTCTTCAGTGTTTCATTGTTTCTTTTAATAGTTGCCTATTTGCATCCAGATTCAAATATGGTCCATGCATGCAAGCAGGGTCATTTTTTAGGTCCATTTTAAGTTTCAGGCTTCCTTTCTTTTCTCTCTCTATGCACTTTTACTGTTTGTTTTTTTTTTTTGAGAAACCAGGATGCACGTCTTGGGAGTTTTCCTCAGTCCAGTTTCAAATGCTGGCATGAAGTTGGTTTTACTTATCACGTTCTTCTGCCCTTGTTCTCCCTGTAAACTGATAGTGAAAGGGCGAGGACTACGCCCTCCATCTTGCCCCAGGATAAAGGCTATGCCCTCCATCTTACCCTGGATCCTCCATTTTTGGGCAGCCATGTGCTTGTCAAGGCTTCTTCCCAGAAGCCCAAGAATCTGCTAGCCACACCCAGGACTTCTTTAAACTAACCAATGCCAATCAAGGGAAGTTCGTGCCATAGATATGACCACTTCCTGTGTAACAAGACACCGACTTGCACCTGGCCCATCCGCAGGGCTCGCAGTCCTTTCTCCTCCCCTTACTCCAACCCCCTATAAAACCCCTCTTCCCACAGGGCTAGCTCTCTCTGCCCCTTGCTGTTGCGTCAGTAAGGAGGGTACAGGAGCCAAGCCCAGGTTTGAATAATGGCTCTTATGCTTTTGCATTGGACACGGCTGGCTCCCTGGTGTGGTCTCATGGGGATCCTGAAATCTGGGCATAACAATAGTTGCCTCTTGAGACAGTATTAGAGTGAGCTTTGATTTTTGGTCTAGAGGTGTTGTGTCTTCCAGTAGCAGGTAACTAATTTTTGGTTGTTTTTCTCTTTGTGATGTTAACATTCATTGATACTCAGTATTCAGACACATTAATTTGTTGGGGATTGCCAACTGATATTCAAATTCCAATATTTCTTTTCTATTGGATGGAATATTCTAGAATATTGACTGAAACATCCCCTTATCAACTATTTGGTAATCTTGAAGTACAATTTGTATAAGGAATGCAAAGAAGAAATGTTTGCATTTATCCTTTATTTAGCTATTTTCAAAATAATGAGTTATTTCTTGAACATTCTTGAAAGTTTTCTACTTGTCTACCCTGCCAGCATGGCTCAGTGGTTGAGCATCAAGCTATGGACCAGGAGGTCAGGGTTTGATTCTTCGTCAGGGCACATGCCTGAGTTGGCTTGATCCCTAGTGGGGGGCATGCAGGAGGCAGCCAGTCAGTAATTCTCTCTCATCATAGATGTTACTCTCTCTCTCTCTCTCTCTCTCTCTCTCTCTTTCCCCCTTTCTCCCTGAAATCAGTAAAAGTATATTTTTTAAAAAATTTCTTCTTGTCTTATTTCAGTAGCATATTTGCTGTTTAAATTATAGCAGTTCCTTTTTTGTTTGTTTGTTTATGGCCTAAGTTATGTTCTACAATAAATCTGAAGCCTGTCACTGTCAAACTGCTACTTTCTACATGCCATATCTATATAATGTGTCTTGGTTTTGGGAGTAGGCTAAACAAGTACCCCCCAAAAGATGTTCACATCTGTACCCCAGGACTTGTGATTATGTTAACTTACATGGCAAAGAACACTGTGCAGATGTGATTAACTTAATGATCTTGTGATAAGGATTGTCCAGGTTGATTCAAGTGATCACAAGGGTCCTTAGAAGAGACAGATAGGCAGATTAGGGTCAGAGAGAAAAGAGATAGGATGATGGGAGCAGAGGTCAGAGACATACACTTTGAATATAGAGGTAGAGTGCACAAGCCAAGGAATGCAGGAAGTCTCTAAGAGGTTGGAAAAGGTAAGGATATGAAGTTTTCCCTAGGGCCCTGGAGGGAGTGTTGCCCTGCTAACATTTTGATTTCAGCCTATAAAAACCCATTTTGAGCTTCCGGCCTCCAGAACTGTAAAGGAGTAAATGTGTGTTCTTTTGACCAATAAGTTTACGGCAATGTGTTATAGCAGCCATAAGAAAAGAACACAACTTGACTTGTGATAATATCTGCACTTGTTTTGAACTTCATGGTTTTATTTAATAGATCATTTTTGGATTTATAGATGTTTCTTAGTATTATGTTCCCATCATCCAAATTCAGAATAAAACTAGTGGGTTTTCACCAGATTTTGTTAGCCTTAACTGCTTATCAATTGTTTTAAAATATTTTATGTAATGTAGGATTTCATGTATTGAAAGGTTTTTATGTGCCAGGCACTGCACTATGAACTTGGAATGGGCTATCTTACTTATGTGTCACAACAAAACCACAAGGTAGGAACTATTATCCTTATTTTGCTGGGGCTTGAAGAAACAAAGCAGCATGACCAGTCACAAGCAGAGTTGATATTCAAGCCCAGTCTGCCAGATTTTAAAACACATCTCTCTGCTCTGCCACGTTGATCTGTCACTGTTCTATGTTCAATTTCTCTAGCTGGAGTTGAATATTAAGAATCTGAAATGCCATGGATTTTCAGGAAAGATGAGTTACTATAAATGTATCTTTCTTGGGGGGAAAAGCTAGTTTCCTAGAAATGTCATGTGCTTGTTCCAGATGTCAGATGGAAATGATTTCAAACATCAAAATTGAAATTGTGATTGTTGGAAAAGTCAGAGGGATCACTCAAAAGCATTGAGGGAAAAGCAAAAACTCTCTTTGTCTTGGCAGGAACCTATAATTTCCCTGGGGCGGGGGGGGGGATCCTCTCTAAAGAGTAAAACTTTTGAATTGCTATCTAGCAAAGTTATGGTGTAAACTCATATTCTGCCTATG
>NW_006295986.1:8494-10189 GCF_000327345.1 Myotis davidii
TGTTATCAATTTTATATAATACATTTTTCAAAGTCAAGTCCCACCCCTCGTTCAACCATACTGCTCCTATGCCCTTCTTATGTATAAGGACACTTTGCTTGGGAAAAACCTGAAAGACCACAGAGACCACAGTGGTTTGTTATCTGTACCCCCATTTCTTTTTGTCTTTTCTTAATCCACTGTCAGTACATCTCCATCATTGTTTTGTGGGACAAGTTCTAGTGGGTTGTGTGGGGTACAGATGGATGTGGAAGGCACCTGGGTATCTTTGTTAAGACCAAACTAAACCTTCTGTTTCCCCTCCAGCCTCTAAAAACCTCCTCCTCGTTCAGTGTTTACAGCAAGTCCTTAAATAATATTGTTTTTTTCAATATTGTTTTGTTATAACATTGATGAGATACCGCAGGAACTTAACTCTTGTTTGTATCAATTAGCCTATGGTAAAATTAGTTTTATTGTATGTTGTTGTTGTTTTTTCGCTGAAAAGCACAGAACCTACCAATGGCATTGGGTGGCATATATAATTATACATATCAGTACAGAAAAACACATATATGTGTGGAGGTAATAATAAAATAAATTTTCAGATCTCTTAATATGATATAACTACATCAATAAATTTCCTAATATTGAAACATCTTTGGTAATTTGGAATAAATTACACTTCGTCATGGTGTATTAATGTTTTTAATGCTCTTGAATTCTATTTGTTGATTATTTTTTGGGATTTCAAAATCAAGATTCATAAGTGAGATTAGCCCATACTTTTCTTTTTGTTTCTTCTATCTTTATCAAGTGTAGGTTTCAATGATATACTCAGTTTATTAAAAGAATTTGGTCATTCATCTCATTATTTCCCCTAGCCTCTGGAATAATTTATGAAGCATATTCTTTACCCACTCTTTGAAAGTTTGATAGATGTTCCATGTGAAACCATCTGGGTCTATACCATTTTATGAATTGGTTCTTTAATACTTTTGAAAACTTCTTTTATGGAAATCATATTGATCTCTACTAGAAACAATTTTCTAAAATTTCATTAAAAATTGTACCCATATCGCTTAGATTTTAAAATATTTTTATTCAGCACTTCCAGCAGTCTCAAATTTGTGTTAATTCACCTGTTTCAATGGTTATTTCCTGGTAAATTTAATTTTATATATATGGCTCGGAAAAGTAGGTTTATAGATGTAATAAAAATAGGTAACATAATAATTAAGAAATAATAATACAGGAATAAACTCTGTGTTTAGTGTACTCATAGCTGTAACTCTGCTCAGCCCTGTATTGTTTACTTTTATTCTTTGCTTAGGTTGGCTAGTGCTGGTCTATTTTATTACTTTTTATAAAGTACTAATTTTGATTTATTATTCCTACGAATTATTATTTTCTACCAAAAGTAGTTAAAGATTTTAACTTTATTATTATTTTCTGAGGGTTTAACACAATGTTAATGGGTCTTGAATTTCATTAGGTGTGTTTGCTACATTTATTGAAACAAGCATATTAATTTTCTTCTGTTTATTTCTGTTAGTGTTGTTAATTACATGGATTTGTAAAACATGATAAACCACCCAGAAATTCTTAGAATGCACCATGTTTGTATTGTTATATTTTGCTAGATTTGATTATTGATGTTTTCTATAGGATTTTTCACCTCTATTCATTAATCAGATTGGTCTTTTCCTTTTCTAT
>NW_006295987.1:0-1070 GCF_000327345.1 Myotis davidii
GTAACTGATAGACCCACCCCTTGCCAGGGCCTCGGTGTTGCTACAGGAAACTTATCCGGTAAGCGCGAGAACACCAGAACTTGTCCTGCACAGCAAGGCTACAGGAACCTTAGCCTGGAAGCACACGAACACTGGGAATTTGTTCCGTGCAGCATGGGCTAAAGGAACCTTAGCCTGGGAGCTAATGTGCGAACACTGGGAACTGGTTTCCGGCAGCATGGGCTACAGGAACCTTAGCATGGGCACTAACATGCAAACACTGGGAACTTGTTCCCTGCAGCAAGGGCCCCAGAACCCCGACTCTAAGGGCAGGAAGCAGCACCAAGCACCAGTGACTTGACTGTGTTTCTTATCACCCGCGCCTGGGATCCCTGATTCCCTGTGCATTTGCACTAAGAGCCAGTGACTCCAATTCTTGGTGCATGTGCACACAGGGACCCTGATTCGCAATGCAAGTTCACACGAAGCAACAGAGACTCTGATACTAGATTCTTGGGGAACTCTGACTCCTGGTGCACGCTAGGGGGCTCTGATTTTCAACACACTTCAGGGGGGTCTCTGTTTCAGCATGGTGCAGGGGGGTCCCTGATTCTAAGTGTGCACACGAGGCCACCTTGAGCACTGGTAACACTGACTCTGAGTGAGCCTGGTTCTTACCAACCCACCACAACCACACATCTTAGTGTCAGGGATCTTCAGTGACACTAGAGTGGTGTGAAGCTCCCATTGCACTCAACCCAGGCCCATGCAACTCCACGTTTGAACCAACTGGAGATAGTCAGAATGGGAAGTCGACACAACCCCCAGAGGAAGGAAATGAGGAGTTGCCAAGAAAGGAAATTAATGAAATGGAAGCATGCAACATGACAGAAAAAGAATTCATAGTAATGGTTGTACAATTCATTCACTGGATGGATGAGAAAATCAACAACCTATGCAAGAATCAGGAAGAAATGAAAAGTGATATAGCTACAATCAAAAACACCATGGAAAGTTTCAACAGCAGACTAGAAGAAGCAGAGTACCGAATTAGTGAGTTAGAATAGAAGGCAGAGGAATAAGTTCAATCC
>NW_006295987.1:1971-3607 GCF_000327345.1 Myotis davidii
GGGAGGTCAAGGTTTGACTCCCTGTAAGGGCACATCCCCAGGTTGTGTTCTTGATCCCCAGTGTGGGGCATGCAGGAGGCAGCCGATCCACAATTCTCTCTCATCATTGTCTCTCTCTCCCTCTCCCATTTCTCAGACCACAATGGCATAATATCTTATCTAATAATAGACAAACATGGTAATTGACCATAAGTTCGCTACGCCTCCCATTGGCTAATCAGCGAGAACTGCAAATTAACTGCCGACAAAGATGGTGGCTAATTTGCATACTGTAGGCAGAGTGGGACAGCATGAGCCTCCAGCATGCTGCCACGCGGGGCAGGCCTGGCCCTGCCTTGCCCCAGAAGCCCCAGGAGCCAGCCCCGCCTTGCTGCCCCGGGACCCCGATCAGCAAGTACTGGGTGGCAAGGCACACCCGACCCAGAAACCCCAAAAGCCACCTGATATGGTAGTAACTCTATCAGTAAGCACTCTGAAAGTCAGTGGCATAAATGCACCAATTAAAAGACAGATTTTGAGGGTGAATCAAAAACAAAACCTACTTTAAATATAAAGAAATATATAGATGAAAAGTAAATGAATTAAGCTGCAGCCTGTTTTTCTCAGTGGATAGAGCATTAGCCCATGGACTGAAGGGTCCCAGGTTCAATTCCAGTGAAGGGCATGTACTTCAGTTGCTGGCTTGATCCCCAGTCCCTATCAGAGCATGTGCAGGAGGCAACCAATCAATGTGTCTCTCCCTTTCCCTTCACTCTCTCTAAAATTCAATGGAAAAATATCCTTGGGTGAAGATTAACAAAAACAAAGTAAATGGATTAAGTAACATTAAAGAGATTATAAGAAAAATATGTTCCAAATTTTGTTAGTTGTATAATGGTTATGTTTAAATTATTAACACCTAAGAAACTGGGTGAAGGGTACATATAATATGCTGTAGTATTTTATAGTTTTTTTTACATGTATGAGATTATTTCAAATTAAAATGTTAAAAAATTAAAAATTAATAAAACATTAATTGAAATGTATCTGCATTCCATGAAATTTCCATTCCCCCTAAAAACAGGAACAAGACAGGGATGCCCCCTGTCACCACTCCTGTTCAACATAGTACTGGAAGTACTAGCCATTGTGATCAGACAAGAAGAAGAAATAAAAGGCATGCAAATTGGAAAAGAAGAAATAAAACTGTCCTTATTTGCAGATGACATGATACTGTACATAGAAAACCCTAAAGACACCATCAAAAAATTATTAGACTTAAGAAATGAATTTGGCAATGTAGCAAGATAGAAAATTAACACCAAGAAATCTATGGCATTTCTATACACCAATAGTAAACTTACAGAAAGAAAGGCTAAAAAAAAAATCCCATTTACTATTGCACCCAGGATGCCTAGGAATAAACTTAATTAAGGAGGTTAAAGATCTATATGCAGAAAACTACAGGACACTGAGAAAGGAGATAGAGTAAGACATAAACAGATGGAAGAACATACTGTGTTCATGGATTGGTGAAATCAACATCATGAAAATATCCACACTACCAAATGCAATCTATAGATTCAATGCACTCCCCATTAAAATACCAACAACATATTTCACAGGCTTATAACGAACTCTCCAAAATTTCATCTGG
>NW_006295987.1:3658-5252 GCF_000327345.1 Myotis davidii
AAGATGGCACCTGGCGGGATGGTAGTGAGTGAGAGAGTGTGAGTATATTTCACAGACCTAGAACAAACTCTCCGAAAATGCATCTGAAATAAAAAAAGAAATTGACCCAAGCCATTATGCTCAATTAATATTTGACAAAGGAGGCAAGAGCATACAATGGAGTCAAGACAGTCCCATCAGTAAATGATTTAGGGAAAGTTGGACAGATAAATGCCAAAAAAATGAAACTAGACCACAAACTTACAGCATATATAAAAATAAACTCAAAATGGATAAAGGACTAAAAATAATATGGGAAATGATAAAAATACTAGAGGAATCCATAGGAAGAAAAATCTCAGACATATGCTAAAGAAATTTCTTCACCAATACTGCTCCTAAAAGAATGGAAACTAAAGAGAAAATAAACAAATGGGGCTACATCAAAGTAAAAACCTTTTTCACAGTAAAAGAAACCATCAACAAAATAAGAAAGCCCACTGCATGGGAGAACATATTTGCCAATGTTATCACTGACAAGGGTTTAATCTCCAACATTTACAGGGAACTCATACAACTTAACCAAAGGAAGATAAACAACCCAATCAAAAAATGGGCAACAGACCTAATTAAATACTTTTTGAAAGAAGACATAAGGAAGGCAACAGCTTATAACGAACTCTCCAAAATTTCATCTGGAATAGAAAAAAGACCCCTAATAGCTGCAGCAATCTCGAGAAAGAAGAACAAAGTAGGTGGGACCTCAGTACCAGATATCAAGCTGTATTACAAAGCCACTATTCTCAAAACTGCCTGTTACTTGCACAAGATCAGACATGTAGATCAATTGAATAGAATACAAAACCCAGAAATTGACCCAAACCACTATGCTCAATTAAAATTTGACAAAAGAGGCAAGGGCATTCATAGAGTCAAGACAGTCTCTTCAATAAATGGTGCTGGGAAATTTGGTCAGATATTCCTTTTACAGTAGCATAGTATTTTAGATGTACCACAGTCTTCCAATCCACTCAGCTGCTGATGGGCACACTTAGGCTGTTTCCAAATCTTAGCTATTGCAAATCGTGCTGCTATGAACATGAGGGTGCATATATCCTTTCTGATTGGTGTTTATAGTTCCTTGGGATACTAGAGCAATGGAAACTAAAGAGAAAATAAACAAATGGGACTACATCAAAATAAAAAGCTTCTGCAAAGCAAAAGAAACCACCATCAACAAAATAAGAAAGCCCACTGCATGGGAGAACATATTTGCCAATGTTATCACTGACAAGGGTTTAATCTCCAACATTTACAGGGAACTCATACAACTTAACCAAAGGAAGATAAACAACCCAATCAAAAAATGGGCAACAGACCTAATTAAATACTTTTTGAAAGAAGACATAAGGAAGGCAACAAGACTTTTGAAAACATACTCAGTCACTAATTATTGAAGAGATACAAATCAAAACAACAATGTGGTATCATCTCACACCCGCCAGAATGGCTATCATCAACAAATCAACAAACAACAAGTGTTGGAGAGGATGTGGAGAAAAAGGAACCCTTCTGCACTGCTGGTGGGAATGCAGACTGGTGCAGCCACTATGGA
>NW_006295987.1:6026-13833 GCF_000327345.1 Myotis davidii
AGAACAAACCCAGAGTCAGAGAAGCATTGATCACACCATCAAACCTAAGATGGAAGGTAGGGGATAATGGGGGTAAGGTGGAGATATCAACCAAAGGACTTGTATGCATGCACATAAGCCTAACCTATGGACCCCAACAACAGGTGGGTGAGGGCCAGAGTGGGTGATGGGGGGTTGTGGGGGATAAGGACACATATGTTATACCTTAATCAATAAAGAAATTTAAAAAAATGAGTAGGGAACTGGGTTATGGCATGCAAGGTAGATTAAAAGGTCCAGTCTGGAGGGAGTATTATATAATAGATATGCATTCAAAAGTTGTTATATCTCTAATAATAGCTGGACTTTTTTGCTCCTAACCCTCACACCTACTCTAACTTACTGTGAAAGTTCTTTCTGTAGCCCTTTAAACCCTTTGCAGGGCACACAGTAGTAGAGAGAGGCTCTAAGACTCTGTTATATACTAGTATAATCTTCCTTCTTCCAAAAAGGTTTAGCACAAAAACGTTACTCAAGGCTTCTGCTTGACCTAATTCTTACTTATTATCCCCTACTGTTACCCCATATAGTATTCCTCATTCCCCCATTTATGCAGTTAGGTAACACAAAGACTATCTAGTCCTTTTTTTAGGTTAAAGCTTCAGTGTTTGAAGATGTTAATCACACTGTCTATGGGTTTTGTCTTTCCCAAAGTCATTTTTGTTTCTTGAGCTCTTCAATCTAGGCCATAACTTATGTTGTACTTCAATTTTCTCTGGACAAACTCCAATTTTCCAATGTCTTTTACAAGGGTAGAGCCAAAAAATACTTATAAGACTTCTAGGGAGTATAGCATTGACTTATCCAAAGCAGAGACTATACCTCATTTTTTAATACCTCCTTAGAAAAATGCAACAATGTTTCACAGTAACCTGTGCTAATACTTAAAAACCTACATTTTTAGAAGTTTTATTATTATTATTATTATTATTATTATTATTATTATTATTTTGTCTGGCCTACATGTGTAATGTTACCTTTGAACTTCTCCTTATTTTCATATGGGTTCATATGAAGATTTTAGCTCCTTTTTCAGAGATGTCCCTTCTTTACCTGTGGTCTAGTTTTGTTCAGGAGATAACAATCCTTAATCATTCAAACTAGGCTTCCTCCTTTTCTGCTGATGCCTTGGTCCTGGATAGTAAGAATCACCTACATGGAGATAGACAGCAACAACAAACACAGGCAAGTCCCTGTGCCTGAGCTTTGATGATCATGGGAAGAGCTAGGCAGGAGAAATTTCCCTAGTTCTGAGAGTTTGGAATTGGGCCTATGCATGTGAATTCAGGCCTTTTTTACCTTCATTTTATTTCCACCTCATAAATTTCCCAAAGAAGAAAGGAAATAAACTCAGGCACTAAGAGTGATTCAGGAGAAACCAAGATGGCGGCATAGGTAAACACCAGAAATTGCTGCCTCGCACAACCACTTCAAAAATACAACTAAAAGACAAAACAGACATCATCCAGAACCACAGGAAGGCTGGCTGAGTTGAAATTCTACAGCTAGGAGGAAAGAAAAAAGCACACAGAGACTCTAAGGAGATGTGGAAGTAAAGTGCAGAGGTACAGAGGTGCACGTGGAAAGGGCTGGCAACTGAGGCAATTGTCTTTTTCAATTGGAAGGGAATCTCAAGCTCCTGAGTGCTCTGAACTCCAGTTCTGGGCGAGTCTCTGGGGGCCCAGACTCATATGGGGAGATACTGGACTGTCTGGCATCGGTCAGAACTCAAGGAGGGTTTTCTCTCAGAGGTGCTTGCAGTGATTACCAGGACACTGAGACCGGGGTCTCCTAGGGTAGGACTGAGGAGCAAACATAGCTGCTTGCTCCACCCTGTTGATCCCCTGAGACCCCGCTCCACCCAAGCTGTGCACAGAGGCTTTTGCATATGAAAGGCCTGGCCCTTTGCAATCTGAAAATTACCTAACAAACTGCAGCTGGGTCAGAGAGACCCAGAACTTCCAAAAGAAGGCCCAAGGCCCCACAGCAGTTTGCATTGCTTCACAGCTGGACCTCATTTGGGCATCTCCAAACCCCAAACAAGGAAGGGGCATCTGCAGATTTCTCCGTAGCTCCAGGCATCTTTAGTCCTCCAGGGTTTTCCTTTAATGTCCAGTCAGCAATAATAGAAGTTTCCATCCTAATTCAGGAAGTCCAGTGTTCGCCAAGTCCACGTCTCAGGTTTTACTGGGAATCCCTGGGGGCTGTGTACATAGATCACACATGTATTTTAGCTGTTCTTGTCACCTTAGCCAGTTATCGAGCCCCAGACTGCTGTTCTGGTTCTCTTCAAGTCCCTCTTGCTATTGTGTAAGTATCTCCTCTAAGCTCCAGCTCTTCTTCCCTACATTGCCTTTTCCCAAATTTTGGCCCAGGACTATTCCTTTATTTCCTCAGCAAAGACCAGGCTCTGACAAGATTATCTTTAAGGCTTACAGACAATAGAAAATTATTTTAATGTGGAGGTAAAGGAGGTGGGAAGGAGGGAGGGCTTATGGGCCATTATGTTCTCATAATCTCCAGACCTAGTTGTCTCCAAATGCAAATCTTCCCAAATAGTCCTTGCAGCAGTATCATCTGGGAATTGTGTCGTATCAATAGAGTTTAATGATTAACACAGACCTAGTGAATTAGAGTGGGGGCTTAAGAATGCATATTTTAATAAGCTCCCTATGAAGTAGTTATGAAGTTGTTTCTCTATTGGAACATTGGAAAGGAATTATTTGGGGACTTGCACCATAAGGCCATGTGCAGGGAACAGTTTACATCCAACCAAAAAGAATGATTTGATGATACCTTTCTGACCTGGAGTCTGAGCCTCTAACCAGACTGAACAACCAAACAAAGTGAATAATAACAGCAGGGACAACAAACTCCTTAAAATCCCCCTTTTGGAAAATACTGTTATTTGCCTATTCACTGTCCGTCTCTTGTCTTTTTTCTTGCAAATGGACTCCATTTGGTTGAGCAATGAAGTGTCTTGCTTCTGGTGGTGAATTAGAATTAGTCCAGGTCAATTTTGACTCTTCTATCTTCTCTTTTGTAGTCTTTCTCATACTAGTAGCTAAAGGTTGTTATATGACCCAATTTGGGGCAACAAGATGTAAAAGAAAATTTGGGAAGTATCCTTTAAGAAGAGGAAGAAGAAAAAGGTAAAGATACAAATTATGAACAACCAATACACATCTATCAACAAGTGAATCTAAAAATTAAGTGAATAAAAAATCTGATGCACAGAATAAACTGGTGAATATTATAGAATCAGGAGCATAGAAAGGAAATGGACTGACTATTCTCGGCGGTGGTGGAAGGGGTGTGGTGGGTGCGGGAAGAGACTGGACAAAAATCGTACACCTATGGATGAGGACAGTGGGGGGGTGGGTAAGGGTAGAGGGTGGGATGGGAACAGGGTGGAGGGGAGCTATGGGGGGGAAAGAGGAACAACTGTAATAATCTGAACAATAAGATTTAATTTTTTTTTTTAAAAAGAGTGATTCAGAGGTAACCTCAGAGAAGCTAAAACAGGTTCAATGATCACCATGACCAAATCTCAATTCACTACTTCCAACCATCCCATGGCTTACTTGACTCTTCTCTTGTCTAAAACAGTTTTTCTTTCAGGCCTCTTACAGATATATCAGACCAAAGTGGGGAAAGAAATGAAATATAGGAGGATTGAGTCATCCCAGAAATCATGTTAAATAAGCTGTGCCAAAGTGTCTCAGACTTCTGATCTTAATCCCATTGGCCTTCAAGAAATATAATGTCTAGTTTCCCTGTGTTACAGTTTTCATATGTCCTCAGTCCTTTCCCAAATCAAACACCTTCTCAATGTAGCTTCTTAACCTCAGTTTACCAGTGCATGGCTCAATTTAGCATTCCACCAATACCTCAACAATAGCTTAAATTTAGTATCAGTTTAGAAATGAAAACCATACTCTTTACTCTCCCCTATCCTCTGCCTTCCCAGATCACCAGGCCCAGAGATGTTCCACTGGCCAGGGGATATTGCTTCAAGTTCACTCAGGCAGAAGGGGTCAAACCGGGGGAAAACAAGGGGGAAAGATCATAGAGACTGCAAAGTGTGGGAGGGAGGAAAGAGAGAAGACAAAGAGATACAATTAGAGTACCTGAACAAAAAAAAAGCGGGTATAATAAAAGGAGAAAGGGTAAAAGAATGAAGGAAAGAGAAGAAGAAAAAAAATGGTTTTGAATTATGTTTGACAGTGCTGAGATACAGTAGAACAGAGTGTCCTTGGCAAGGTGAAAAATTGCGCTCTGGTCAAATGGTTCCATCCTAGTGACCTTTAGATAGCTAACTGAGTCTGCTCACCACAGACCAAATGGTAAATAAATAAATACATTTTAAAAGAAAGGAAAAAAAAGACATGAGGAAAAACAGCCCATCAACGGGGAGCTGATCAAAGGCCTCCTGTCCCTCATTATGGCCTTAAGGTAGCTTGTTGTTCCAACCTGCAGCTCCCCCTTCTCCGCCCCAGCTGCCTAAGGGTGAAGGGGGGCAGAAATTATGATGCCAGCTGATAACTTCAGAAACTTCCCTCCTCCCTGCCACCAGCAAAGCTCAATGAAACAGAAAAAATGAAACTGGCAAGCCTGGTGAGGAGATGGCCTCAGGAAAAGTAAGTAGACTCCAGGGTATAGTAAAACACTGTTATGGTGGCAACTTACAAAATATCCCAAGTTGCCAAAATGGTAGAGGACCTTAGGTTGACAGAGAAAGAAAACCCATGTTTACAGAATCTTCTCCTTCTTTTTTTCGACTTCCTAATAAGTGTGCACATTTACAACAAATTTTTCCTCCTGGTCTCTTGTCATCTATAACCTCAGACTTCTCTGCCTCTTTTCTTAAGCCATGTCTTAACCACCGCTTTATCAGGTGCTATTATAGTCCCTAAATCACTTGGCCCTAGAAAAATGCAGGTTTCTGCGCTCATTCCCCAAGACACAGGCAACACCAGACTCTGGTGTCTTACAAGCTTTCCTAAAAGATATTATAATGTAGGAAAAGAAAATATTTAAACTAAACTCGACAACTGTTCCCAGAGTCCATATACCATGTTCCATTTCCTCAGCCCATCTTCATGCTTCCAGATGATGTTTTTCTCTGACCCTGACAGTCCTTCATCAAACCTAGCACATCAAATCCATACCCTAAAAATCAGATTGAGGAAGCCAGCTCCCCAAACCCGACAAACAAATGGAAAAAGACTCAAGTGTAGTTCTTCATTGTTCATTCAAGATTAATATAGTTTTAATTTCTCATAACATGGAAATGCATGTACTGGTAAATATATTTTCTTTCAAAACAGAGGCCATACCCTCAGATATGACTTTAGGCTTCAATTACCAGTAGTACAATGAATCAAAAAAGACTTGAAGTTAGTATTTTTCCCCAAAGTCTTCCATAAACCTAGGTTCATTTCTAGACCAAGGTCAGAATATACTTAAGAGGTGGGCAACCTGCCACAGAGGTGAGTAGATCTTGTCAAATCCAACCATGTTAGAACAAACCACAGAGGCATCTTTCTTCTATACATCCATTACATGCAAATATTTCCCATCACTTATGTCATCCCCAAACCCTTAAAATTTATAAAAGGTCTATTGATCAAAATTGCTCACTGAGATTTGGTGCAGCAGAAAGAAGTCATAAAGGTCTAGCTGTGATATCAGCTGTGCCATTTGCTGGCTGAATTAAAATTTTCTGAGCTTTTTTTAAAAAATATATTTTATTGATCCTTTACAGAGAGGGAGAGAGACAGAGAGTCAGAAACATCGATGAGAGCCCCTGACCGGAATTGAACCCGGGACCCCTCAGTCCGCAGGCCGACGCTCCATCCACTGAGCCAAACTGGTTTCGGCTTTTCTGTGCTTTTATTTCTTCATCTGCGTAAAGGGGATAGCATAAGCTCTTTCACAGATTTGTTGTGAAGATCAAATGTCTACTATAGGCCTAGCAAAAGAACTAGAAAAGTACTAGGCAGAACTTTATCTACTTTAGCTATATTTCCTTTTTAGTGAAAACTTTCCCTCTGAACTTGAAAAAGAGAAATGCACTGAGAGCCTTAGATACCACCATATAATTAATACCACACTCGAGTGTCTCTTCCTTCTCCATTGTCTTCCTCAGAAGCAAGATCCTTCTAAAAACAGTGACTCCTTAACCTATCAGGATACCTTTAACTTTGTGCTGACTTCAAATTTCCAACTGTTTGATGACCATTTCCAAATAGATTTCCCCTTGAACCACTTTGGCTTAACTCTATATCTATCCAGGCTCAGTATCTTAGCATTGTAATTGACATGGTTTGCATTGTCTATTATCATATACAATTATCACAGAACTCTGTTAATTCTTCCTTCATGACAGCTCAAGACCTGTTCTCAATTCTGCATGCTTCTAGTCGTTTTCCTTGTCTTGGTCCTTATCTTCATATTCTCATATCTCTCTGCTCTCCCTGTATTGATTTATTACACCGAGTGTCCAGATTATTATGACCACTCCATCAGTACTTCGTTGGGCCACCTTTTGCCTTCAATGATGCTGTGATTCTTCTTGGCATTGACTCCACGAGATGTTGAAAGGTGATGCGAGGAATCTGACACCATGCCTGATGAATAGCACTGTCCAGTTCTGTGAGATTTGATGGTTGTGGAACCAGCTGCCTGATGGCTCTTTTAACTTCGTCCCACAAATGCTCAATTGGATTGAGATCTGGTGATTGTGGGGGCCACCTAAGCAAGGTAAAGTCTCCCTCATGTTCTTGAAACCACTCCTGCACAATATGAGCACTGTGGCATGGTGCATTGTCTTGCTGGAAGAAGCCATCTCCATTGGGATACGCCATCAACGTGATAGGATGAACTTGATCAGCAATGATACTTAGGTATGTTGTGCTATTTAGACGTTCCACACGAATTAAAGGGCCCAAATCATGCCAGGAAAACATGCCCCAAACTTAACACTGCCCCCACCAGCTTGAAGGGTTGTATTCATGCATGTGGGGGTGCCTGCTTTCATGCTGTTTCCGCCAAATTCTCACTCTGCCATCTGCATGATGCAACTGGAAAAGTAATTCATCCAATCACATGACCTTTTTCTAATGCTCAACTGTCCAATCCTTGTGTTCCTGTGTGAATTGGAGACGTTTTATCTTGGTAACTGCAGACAGCAAAGGTGATCAAACAGGCCTTTGGCTAATTTGCCTACAAACATCAGGTGGTCATAATAATCTGGCCACTCAGTGTATATCCTCCATAATATAGTCAGAATCATTTTAATAAATATCAATTTAAAAGCACAATATTCCCCTGCATACTTTTAAAAAATACTTCATAAATAATAGGATGAAGCCTAAATAGCCTTAATTATGACTGCCATGATCTGGGTCCATTCAACCTTTCCACAGAGAAATAATCTGATAAGTGTTAGCATAAGAGAAAATATAGAAAGTGGGGGAAAACCAGAAGAACATTACTTAACCCAGCTCTTTGCTGGAAATAAAGTACAATCTAAAGATGGCATAGACATTAGCTAGGAAAAGAGGGGAAATGTAAGAAAAAATGAAATAGAAGGAAGAATGTTAATGCATTCATTTAACCCATATTTATTGAGTGCCTATATTATGACAGGCACTGTGTTAGGCACTAGAAATGCTACAGAAGTAAGATAGTTGAAATGAAGTCTCCTCTCTCATGGAGCAAATATTCTGGGAGGGCAAATATATATATATATATATATATATAT
>NW_006295987.1:13873-22566 GCF_000327345.1 Myotis davidii
AGTCATATGAAAAGTAAGCAAGCCAAGAAGATAAAAAAGGAATAGGGTGGGGTGCTATCATGGTGATGTTTTGCCAGAGGTGTAATGAAAATGAAAAGAGCTATGTGTAAATGTGGGGAAAGAGCAGTTCAGGTAGTGTGAACTATACGTGACAAAACCCTAAAGTGAGAGTGTGCTTTGTGCATTCAAAAACAGTAAGAAAGCAAGTGGTTGAAACAAAAAGATATAGTACCTGTAGGCCACAATAAGGACTTTGAAACATTGGAACGAGAGAGAGAGAGAGAGAGAGAGAGAGAGAGAGAGAGAGAGAGCAGTAGAACTCCAATGAATTCATTTTTACAGAAGTATAGTGCATGTGTAGGAAATTATCAAAGATAAGACTTTAAAGGAAGGCAGAGATCAGACATAACTGGTGAGTAAGCACATTAAGGAATTTTCTCTTTATCATGGTACAAGAATTATAAGGAACCAATGAAGGGTTTTCAGTTAAAGAATTACATGATTAGATTTACACTTCAGAAAGATTACCCTGGCAACAGTGTGGTAAGTGGGTTGAACTGTGGCAAGACCAAAGGAAGACCAATTGGAGGCTATAGCAGCCATCTGGGTGAGAAGTAGTGAAGGTTTACAAATGAGGGGACATATTTGAGATATTTAGGAAGCAGAATAGTTAAGACTTGGTGCTCAATTGAGCATGAGAAATTAGTAGCAGGAAATAGTCAGTGGTGATTCTAGATTTCAGGAAAGAAAAAAATGTTGCTGCTTAATATTCTATAAGTGTCAATATTGTCTTTTTAAAGCCACTGGCCAGAACCTATGTACCCCAGTATGTATTATGATCCACCGCTGTAATTACCCCCATTATATACATTATGATCATTAATGATAATGACCAGCTAATGGGGAACTTATTCCCATATTACAGATGGGGAAAGCAAAGTTCAGATATTCAATTCACTCAATGTGAAATAACTACTCCAGAGTAGTAAACAGAAGAGGTGAGACATGCTGTACATGAAGCAGTAAAATTCTGATGCAGTGGCTGTGTAAGTTGCCTTGTAGTTTTAGAGCTTTTAACTTTTAATCAGAAGGAGTAGCTATGCTAGAAGCCATCTGTAATCTTTGTGAAGCAATAAACAGTGAACTGTATTCTCACGGCTGATAGAGACTTAGATTGTGCAAATCACAGGACATAGTTTGCTTTCTTATCTCCAGTATTTTTTTTTTCATTTTTGGTTTGCCACAAGGATAGGGCCTGATATAAAAATACACTGTGTACAATTTTTAATTTAGCTTCCCTAAATTTTGATAAATTTATTTTTAAATTCTTTTTACATTTTACCATACAAGCAAGATAGGGTATTACTTCAACATGCATTAAATGAACAGATGTACTATATGAAAATTTTCATAGATGACAAAAAAATACACAGGAAGGAGACATTCCTGCCCAGAGAATAATGCAAGAACTGCATGAGAGGCAGTAGAACATAGTGAATAAGCATCTGGAATCTGGAGCCAGACTACTTGCCTGAGACTGAATTCTGCCTCCAACACTAGTTCTTGATGTGAAGAGAAAACACGGTGTGTTAGTGTAAATAAGGAACAGTGAGGGGTTTCATTTTATTAGAGCAAAGAATATGGGAAGGGTACTCACAAAAGAGGATCAGAGCACAGCCACTCTTGAAAGTCAGCCAAAAGGCATTGAACTTTTTTGGGGGAAGACCAAACCCAGTGCTGCAACCGACTGCTGTGTTTAAATTAATGTGTTACCTATAAGAGTTAAAGTATCAAAGTTTGCAAATGATTTACCTAAAAAGAAGATTGGTCTTCTGATCCGTAGTCAGACATGTTATCTATTGCACCACTGGCCCAGTACTACCCCAATAAATGTAATTTTAAAAAGGGAAAAAATAAAATAATTTAAAAAATAAAGTAGACGCATGGTCATCCTATAATAAGATCATTCACTAATTTGCTTTGTTATGCGCTTTGTTTGAGCAGGAGAGAAGGTAGGGTGGAGTTATAAGCTAGTTTACTAAGAATTACACATGACCTTTTCCCAGTCTTATTTCATCTTATACTCAGGTACATGCTTTATTAAGAAGAAAATAATGATAGACAAACAAAGGGTGAGTAGCACCTCTACATTTACTTTGCTCATGAGTGAGAATGAAATTATGAATGCCTCTGTTAATAAGAGCACAATAGATGAAGTGCCTGGTAAAATACATAATAAATGCTCAATAAATATACGCTGTACACATTATTATAAACACAAAGGTGATTTCAGAAATTTTAGGCTCAGTTGGAATGGTGAGAAAAGCAATTGCAAACCACAATACTTTGTTGGTGGGAGTATTCAGTCATGGTTGACTTGATCAGTGGTTTCAAGGAAGTTAATGTGACATTTCAAATCAAATTCCAAGGAAGTTTTCCAGAACTTGATAGGTTACTTCCATTAACTTTGTTTATCATTAAAAATTCACTAGAAATTATTTAAAAGCACTAAATATTATCAGGTAAATTTTTCTGACATCCTTCAAAATAGCCAACTTAATTTAAATGGCTGGTTTTGTTACTCATAATCTTGCAATATGCTTCTATGAATCACACACCAAAACAGTCTGCAGTGAATGTCCTTCACTACCCTGCAGAATTTGTTTTGGGGCTTTGCCAAATTCTGAGAATGTTCATGACTAGTTATTGTACATGTGAATATTATTTTATGCTAAAACAAAAAGGAGGTGATAAGGACTGCTGCTCTGATCATTAATAGTCCATTGGTAGGCTGTGATCAGGGATAAACATGATCAGTAGGTTTAGGGTACAGACACCATTAGGGGTATATATTTAAGGCAAATTAGTATAGGACGAAAACCAAGGGTTTCATAGACTGATTAAAAGAATAACTGCTGTAACAGTCCAAATTTAAAAGTCTAATATAAGAAATGAGTGAAATGATTGGTGAAAACTTGGAGAGGTATTATTAGGTTGAACTATATGAAATTGTTGTTATCAAAACCTTTCTGTTCTATAGCAATAGGAATTATACTGTATGTCTTTACCTAACAGAAGTTAAGGCTTAGTAATTTATCTTTTGTGAGGGATTAAATAAACAAAGGAGTCAGGGTAATGAATATTTAAAGTCTTCATGATTGAGAGGATAGAGTATAATTGACCATAAGACAATAATGGATATAATTGTTACTTATATTTAGTAAACTGTTATGTGCCAATCATCGCTTAAGTGTTTTATATGTATTAAATAACTTAATCCTCAGAACAAGTCCATGAAGTAAGTACTATGTTTATCCCCATTTCACAAAAGAAAAAAAAAAAAACAGAGGTATAGACACAGTAGGTAGCATGACCAAGGTTATATGCTCTAAGTTGAAGAGGTTGGATTCAAACCTAGGCAGTCTGGCCCTATGGCCTGAAGTCAACTCTGTGCTACGGCTGCCTCCGTGTAAATAACTTTGGGGTGGCTATTGTAAATGAGGAAGAAGAGAGTACAGATCAACTTCATTTCTTTATCCATCTTTCCTTTTTTTAAAAAAAAATATATTTTATTGATTTTTTAAAGAGAGAAAGGGAGAGAGATAGAGAGTTAGAAACATCGATGAGAGAGAAACGTTGATCAGCTGCCTCCTGCACACCCCCCACTGGGGATGTGCCCACAACCCAGGTACATGCCCTTGACCAGAATCGAACCTGGTACCTTTCAGTCCACAGGCCGATGCTCTATCCACTGAGCCAAACCAGTTTCGGCCATCTTTCCTTTATATAACCTTAATTTATTTCAATTTGTAAAAGTAATCCATGCTCATTAAAATGCAGAGGCTTATAAAAGAAAAAACTGAGTCTCCTCAAAACCACTTCTCAAAGCTAATTTACTGTGTATCTTTCCAGATGTTCCTCACACCTATAAAATTTACGTTTCCATATAAATATGCCCATATATTATTTTGTTTTCTGTATAAGAATGAAATAATACAGTGCCTAATGATTTTCAACTTACTTTTTTCACTTAATGTACCTTGGGCATCTTTCCATATCATGACATATATCTACTTCAATCATATCAGTGTTAGCATTTTATTTCATAGTAGGGTTATATCAAACTTTAAAAATCAATGTTCTTTAATGAGTACTTATGTTTTTCCTATTATAAGTATACTTTAAATATTTATAGGTGTTGCCAAATAAATATTTCAAATCTCTGCCAGTTAACACTCACACTAGCAGTACAGGAAAGAGTATGTCACCCCATTCTCTTCTTAACCCCAAGCAAGAATGGATCCAGATAATCACAATAAGAGAGAGGGTTAGAATCCAAAACCCATGAGGAAAAAATTAAAGAACATTGGACTATTGAATCTAGAAAGAGAAAACTGAAGTGACATAATTGTGGTCTTTAAAAGTGTGAAAGACAGAAGAGATCAACCTAATAACAATATCCCAATGGGAAGAAACTGTAAGAAAACATAAATTTTCTATTAATCATAAGATAGTGCTTTCTAACAAATTTTCCCTGAGATGGAACAGTCTATTTTTTAGGAGAGTGGCCTCCCTGTTACTGGAGCCATATAAGCAGGAGTTAAAGTACCTGACAGGTATACCAAAACTTACATTAGATTATAGAACATTGCCTATCCTGTTCTTCCCTGAGATTATATTTGAAACTACATTTGAAGTAGGGAGGAAAGAGGGGACCCAAGTGATCCTGTTCCCACCCAGAATTTCACTGCTTCTGGGGTGATAAACCCAGGGACCCTAGTACTGCTGCTCCACTAGGTGATGGCAGAATTTTGTGTGAGGCTTGTTCATGTAGAGGCTATCATAAGAAGAGAAAGAACACACAGAGACAGATCTACTGTGCTTTTCCAGGAGGCCAAATAGGCATGTCTACTGACTGCAGAAAAAAATTACCAACTTCTCAGAGATGTTTTCCCAAGCCAGCATTATGAAATAATTTATAGGCCAAAGGACCCATCTTGAAGGAAGCCAAAAATTAATTGTGCAGAATGGCAGAAGGCTGACTGAATCTGATTCTCTAAACTAGAATTTCAGTTCTGCTATTGCCTGGCTATATGTCCTTGAGCAAGTCCTTTCATTATTCCAGGCCTCACATTTTCCATCTGTAAAGAGAAGGATTGGACTGTATGTTCTCTGTTTCTTTCCAGCTCTGATGTTCTATGAAACTACGTGCTTTTAAGTCAAGTGGCTCTCCTCTATGCTTCTGTAACATGCTGTTCTGACCTCTATCATTTCAGTCAATGTTTTGTGTTAAAATTGTGTTTACTCTTTCTTCCATTGGACCATGAACTTATTGGCTTAACACATGGTCTGGTACTTAATAGGCACTCAATTTAGTGTTTATTGAAATAAATATAATTTTTATGACATTATGTTTATAAGTCTTGGTCTATGGACAAATGTAAAAATTAACACTATATAAGCCAATGGGATTCCACTCTTGAGCCCTACTCCTTTCTTCCTGAACCCCTCAGAAATTAATAATTGGAGGCCAAGAGAAGTAGTGAGAAGAGGCAGCAGCCTTGAGAGAATGACTCCTTGATCTTCTGATATCATGTTTGCTGCCTCTTTTTCTAGCTATCTCTCAGCAGTTTGAGCTCTTTTTTTTTTTTTTTTTTTTTTTTATATATTTTTATTGATTTTTTACAGAGAGGAAGGGGGGGGATAGAGAGTTAGAAACATCGATGAGAGAGAAACATCAATCAGCTGCCTCCCGCACACTCTCTACTGGGTATGTGCCCGCAACCAAGGTACATGCCCTTGACTGGGATTGAACCCGGGACCCTTGAGTCCGCAGGCTTAACTGCACCCGCTTCATTGCTAAAATCAAGAGAGGATTCTTTCTCCATTGTCTTTTCTGGCTTAGTTTCCACACAACCCAACATCAGTATTCTTGTTAGGAAGCAAAGGCCAAGGCTTTCCCTGGTTGTATCCTCTTTTGAGATTCCAGATGTAAAGCAAATGGTGACAGCAACACAATTCCCTGTTCTTTTGAGACCTGGCTGGAGATCATGACCATCTGGGGAAGATTTCATTTATATTTAGACTTGTTCCAACCACAAAATTAACAGAAGTATAAATAAAGATGGAAAGAGAGAGATTAGAGAGCACAATTTGGTGAGAGAAACATTTCAAGTTTGTTTGCTTTCCAGTTTTGGCCCATGGCCCATCTTACCTAAATAGTAACTCTCTCCCACATAGCCCTGAATAATGTTCAGTGGGAGGGGGACAAAAGCATATCATGATAATGTATAGCCATTCTCTTTTTGCCACCAGAAATCTAGAGATCAGGAGTTAAAACAGACTCAGACAGCAATAAAACCAGGAGGCTAAGATCAGTTTGCTACAGCTTTTCTCTGCCTACCTAATGAGCATGCCTGGAGCAAGAAGAAAGATCTCTCAAAGCAGTCCTCTTTAGGTAGACTAGTCCTATACATGCCCTAATCCTAGACTTTTAGCCTTTCAGCATTGGAAAGAACCTCAAAGATAATTTAGGCATTTTGGGTGTTTGTTGGTGGTGGTAGTGATGATGGTGGTGTTGCTCATTTGGTTGGTTTTGCAATGAAGTTTTTATTTAAAATGAAATATTACGTAGAGTTAAATATCTATAAAAGAAAAAGTAGAACTTCTTTAGAAGAGCAGGGATATGGAACAGAACACACTTTTTCAGTCTCCCTTTGCTTTCTGAGGTGAATTCTGAAGGATTTTCCCAGGGCTCAATGGAACCCATTTCTAAAAATATTAATTTTATCTAAGTCTCTCTTGTTACAGGTGAGAAAACTAAGGCCATAAAGTCACACTGAAATTTACTTTATTTCCAGATCTAGAACCCAGATTTTCTGATTGCTAATCTAAGGAACTATCATGACTCCATGCTGCTGCTTTTTATAAATTTATCCCTAAATTCCTGTGGGCTATAATACTTTCCCCATAAAAGCAAGAATAAAAACTTAAATCTTCACTATTAATTGTTTTTTTCTGGGAGCACTACACTTTTGTGGTCTAATGAGACAATTATAGATCTCAAGTTTGTCAATAAAATTAACACATAATGTAAAAAGAAAACTTATTTCTCTGCCTGAAGCAAAAAGGATAACTTAATTATAGTTCAGTCAGTCATGTCAATATTAAAGGGACAATATGTGAATCAAGAAAACCGTAGATCATTATGGACACAGAAAAAAAGTTATTAGAAGGATCCCACAACAAGATAAGTAATATCAAGTGTTCGAGAGGTTGCAGAGAAAAGGGAACCCTCATTCACAGCTGGTGAGAATTTAGACTGGTACAGTCACTATGGAAAATAGTCTGGTGATTCCTCAAAAAATTAAGAATAGAGTTACCATATGACCCAGAAATCCTTCTCCTAGTTATATAGCTGAGAAACTTGAAAACATGTATTCACAAAGATATATGCACACCTATGTTCATTGTAGCATTACTCACGGTGGCCAAGACATGGAGACAATCAAAGTGTCCTGCGATAGAGGACTGGATAAAGAAGATATGGTACATATACACATGGAATACTACCTAGTCATAGGAAAGGATGAAATACTGCCATTTGTGACAACATAGATGGACCTTGAGAATACCATGCTAAGAGAAATAAGTAAGACATAAAAAGCTAAGAATCATGTGATTTCACTTATATGTGAGCTATAAAGTTGAAGCCCTTGGACACAAATAGCAGTGTGGTGGTTGCCAGAGGGAAGGAGGTGGGATGTGGAGGGAGAAGGGAATCTAATATATAGTGATGGAAGATTATTTGACTGAGTGGTGGACACACAGTGCAATATACAGATCTTGTAACACAGAAACTCACACCTGAAACCTCTATGATCATATTAACCAATGTCACCCCAATAACTTTAATTTTAAAAAAGAGAAGGCTCTTAATTAGTAGTATATATCTTAGAAAATCTAAGCACCACCAGAACCTAAAAGACTTCCAAATTAAGTCACTAAGAAAGTGTTTGTTAATAGGTAGAGATGGTCTGGATTAAATATCCCTTAAATTTATCCACCTCCTTTTTGTAGGACTTCCTGTTTATTAAACAACCTTTTGTATTTATCTGCTTAAAAATTGGGATTTCTAGGAGGTGAGAGTGTTCCTTCCTTGCAAGCTCCTTCCTGCCCTTTTAAGTCCTCTTTGTACTCTATACTGTTACTGGGCAATTATCTCAACTGTCACAGCTTCCACTTCCTTCTACAGTATAACCAATGAATCCCAAATCTCTAACTCTAGTTTAGGTTCCTCTACTGAGTTTTAAAACAATTAATCCAATTCTCTACTACTGTATGCCTCTAGGCCCATATGACCCTCAAACTCAAAAGCAGTAGATTAGCAGCAAACATGTTCTCCTATACAGTAGGTTCCCCTTTCATTTTGATGCTAGTTTCTCTTGCTGTGCAGAAGATTTTTGTTTACTAAAATGATGCAATTCCATTCGTTTACTTTTCCTTTATTTCTCTTGCTCTAGGAGATGTATCAGTGAAATTTCTGCTCAGTGAGATGTCTGATATTTGCTGTCTACATTTTGTCCTAGGATAATTATGGTTTTACAACTTACATTTAAGTCTTTTATCCATTTTGAGTTTTGTACCAGGCCTGGTACAAAAAAAATTTGTGCACTCGGGGTGGGGGGGGGTCC
>NW_006295987.1:22731-30816 GCF_000327345.1 Myotis davidii
GTGCCTGGCCAGCCTGGATGAGGGGATGATGGCTGTTTGCAGCTGGTCACACACCCTTCAGGGTGGGGGTCCCCACTGGGGTGCCTGGCCAGTCTGGAAGAGAGGCTGAGGGCTGTTTTCAGGCGGGCCAAGCCTGCAACTGAAGCTCCCAGTCTCTCCTTTTTGTCTTTTTTTTAGGGGGGGGGGCGGATTTATTTACCTTCTGTAATTGAAACATTGTTGCAGCTCCAGCTCTGAGGCCTCCATGGCTGAAAGCAGGTTTCTGGGGTTTGTTTAGCTTCTATAATTGCAACATTGTTTCTTAGAGAGCACAGAGCCTGGCCGTGGCAGGCAGGGAATCTTGGCTTCCTCCATCACTAGAACAAGCAAGCCTCATGTTCGCTTCAGCTGCGTGGCTGCCAGCCACCATCTTTGTTGGTGGTTAATTTGCATATCTCCCTGATTAGCCAATGGGAAGTGTAGCAGAGGTATGGTTAATTACCCTTCTTATCTTTTATTAGATATGATTATTTCAGAGAGAAAGGGAAAGGGAGAGATAAAAACATCATTAATGAAAGAGAATCAATGATTGGCTGCTTTCTGCATGTCCCCTACTGGAGATCCAGGCCACAACCTGGGCATGTGCCCTAATTAGGAATAAATCTTGACCTCCTGGTTCATAGATTTATGCTCACCTACTGAGCCACGCCTGCTGGACTTGAGTTTACTTTTGTGTATGGTGTAAGCTGGTGGTCTAGTTTCTTTTTTTTTTTGCATGTACTTGTCCAATTATCCCAACACCATTTATTGAAGAGACTATGTTTATTTTATGTTCTCGCCTCCTTTGTCAAAAATTAATTGAGCATACTAATCACCAGATAGATGCAAAGTAAAAGGACAATGAGGTACCACCTCACACCTGCCAGAATGGCTGCCATCAATAAATCAACAAATAATGAGTGCAGACAAGGATGTGGAGAAAAAGGAACCTTCGAGCGTTGTTGGTGGGAATGCAGATTGGTTCAACCACTGTGGAAACAGTGTGGAGTTTCCTCAAAAAAAAATGGAACTGCCATTTGACCCAGTGGTCTCAGTTCTAGGAATATAACCTAATAAATCTGAAACACCAATCAGAAAGAATATATGCACCCCTATGTTCATAGCAGCATTATTTACAATAGCTAATATATGGAATCTGCCCAAGTGCCCATCAGTGGATAAATAGATTAAAAACCTGTGGTACCTTTACACAATGCAGCTGTAAAAAAATATCTCTTCTTTGAGACATCATGGAGGGAACTGGAGAGTATTATGGTAAGAAAAATAAGCTACTCAGAGAAAGCCAAGTATTACATGATCTCACTCATATGGGGAATCTAATGAACAAAATAAACTGATAAGAACAAAAGATCTAAAGACGTTGAAGCATGCAACAGACTGACATATTTCAGAGGGAAGGGAACAGAGTGCAGAAAGAGATTAACCAATGAATTTATATGCATGTACACATAGCCCATGGACAAACAACAATGCAGGGAAGGCCTGAGGAGGTTATAAGGGGGGGGGGGGTCAATGGGAGGGGAGGACATCTGTAATACTTTGAACAATAAAGATATTTTTTTAAAGCAGTGGATTAGTTAAGGTCCCAACCAGAAGCAGAAAACACACTTAATATAGGATAATTTGAACCAGATGTCTTTACAAAGAGGCTATTTACTAAGGGGTTGATGTTTGAGAACAATAAGAGATTAAGGCAGTAAACCAAGATAGTAGCCTTTAGGTTGTTATCACCTGAGGGGAGGACTAAGGGAGGGAGCAGCTGCTAGAAAAGAAAGTTCTGTAGAGTTGGCCACCTTCAAAGGAGAAGTGTTTTTCAGTTAAGAGATTCAAGCAACCCAAGGCAGGTTCTCAGAGAGGAAACTAAGGGAATAATAATCCTGACCTCCCTGTTTTTTTTTCTTTTTTTTTAAAGGTTCCTCCTCTTGGCTAAACGCAGAAGGCGCTACAACCCAGAAATGACCTTTATTCAGTTCAGCATCTCTGAGAGGATTTTTGAGGGGCAAATCGAAGATACCTGGCATGAATGGACTTCTGTGTATGAAAATGTACACATAATGTGTGTATGCCTATGTATATGTCTCTGTGTGAGTATACATACAATCTCCCCAACACATATTCTTGCTTCCCATCCAATAAAAGAAGCACCATACTGTGGAATTTATTTCAGGCATGGATTAACCCACTTCAGGATGCTCAAAGGAAGAATGCAATTCTCCAAAACGGGGTTCCATGAAACAGTATCCCCATATGATGCTAATAGTTACTGTAATAAAAATAATTATATGTTTAGATAAGTTTGAAGAATACTGGGTAAAGCAAAGTTTAACAGTGTTTTATATTTTAAGTTTTCCAAGGACCCTTAATACTCTATTATGTATCATAAACCTCTAATAGAAATTATAATAATTAACATTAGTTGAAATAATTTGGCTATGAAAGCTCCTTTAGCAGAATATTTCCTGTAACTAATGTGCTGGAAAAAAAACACTTTCTACTCTAGTCTACTCCATTTGATAGATAGAAAATTGGGGTGCAGAAAAGAGAATGCTGCACCTCAAGTCCCAAGAGAGCTCAATGAAAGGGCCAAAACTTAGGTCTACAACTCAGAAATATGCAGTCCAATACCGTTTGCACCAAATCATACTGCCTAACTAGCTTCTTCTTTTAAATTTTATTTTATTGCTCAAAGTATTACAAAGAGTAGTAAATATGTCTCCTTTTTTTCCACATTGAACTTCCCCCGGCCTCCCCTACCCCCCAGTAGATTGCGTCCATTGGTTATGATTATATGCATGCATACAAGTCCTTCAGTTGATCTCTTACTCCCCCCCCCCATCCTCCCCAGGCTTCCCGCTGTAGTTTGACAGTCTGTTCCATGCTGCCCTGCCTCTAAATCTATTTTTTGTTCATCAGTTTATATTGTTCTTTATTATCCATAAATGAGTGAAATCATGTGGTATTTTCTCACCAGCAGTGCACGAGGGTCCCTTTTTCTCCGCATCCTCTCCAGCACTTGTCATTTGTTGATTTGTTGATGATAACCACTCTGACAGGTGTGAGATAATACCTCATTGTTGTTTTGATTTGCATCTCATGGATGATTAGTGACTTTGAGCATGTTTTCATATGTCTCTTGGCTTTCTGAATATCCCTTTCAAAAAGCATCTATTTATGTCCTTTGGCCATTTTTTTATTGCATTGTTTAGCTTCCTTTTGTTAAGTTGTATGAGTTCCCTGTAGATGTTGGAGATTAAACTCTTATGGGAGATAACATTGGCAAATATATTCTCCCATGCAGTCGGCTTTCTTGTTGTTTTGTTGATGGTTTCTTTTGCTGTGCAGAAGCTTTTTATTTTTATGTCGTCCCATTTGTTTATATTCTCTTTAGATTCCATTGCCCTAGGAGCTATATCGGTAAAGATATGGCTACGACAAATGTCTACTATTTTGATGCCTTTGCCTTCTTCTAAAATTCTTATGATTTCCCATCTTATGTTTAAGTCCTTTATCCATTTTGTGTTTATTTTTGTGTATGGTGTACGTTGGTGGTCTAGTTTCACTTTTTTTGCAAGTATCTTTCCAGTTTTCCCAACACCATTTATTATTTTATTATTTTATTTTTTACTATTCATTCAACAAATATTTATTCAAAGAGCTGTTATATTTTTCCCATTTTTCCATTTATGGATTAAGATATTACAAATGTGTCCTTACCCCCCAATGTCCCCTCATCCCCCCAACCCTTCCCTCACCCGCTGTTGTCCAAATCCATCGTTTATGCTTATATGTATGCATACAAGTCCTTTGGTTGATCTCTCCCCCTCACCCCGACCCTCCCCTACCTTCCCTCTGAGTTTCGAGCATCTGATTGATGCTTCTCTGTCCCTACATCTCTTTTTGTTCATTGGTTTATGTTGTTCATTATAATCCACAAATGAGTGAAAGCATGTGATATTTACCTTTCTCTGACTGACTTATTTCACTTAGCATAATGCTCTCCAGCTCCATCCATGCTGTTGCAAATGGTAGGAATTCCTTCCTTTTTAACAGCATTATAGTATTCCATTGTGTAGATGTGCCAAAGCTTCTTAATCTATTCATCCGCTGATAGGCACTTAGGGTGACTCCAAATCTTAGCTATTGTAAATTGTGCTGCTATGAACATAGGGATGCATATATCCTTTCTGATTGGTGTTTCTGGTTTCTTGGGATATATTCCTAGAAGTGGGATCACTGGGTCAAATGGGAGTTCCATTTTTAACTTTTTGAGGAAACTCCATACTGTCTTCCATAGTGGCTGCACCAGTCTGCATTCCCACCAGCAGTGAACGAGGGTTCCTTTTTCTCCCCATCCTCGCCAGCATTTCTCATTTGTTGATTTGTTGATGATAGCCATTCTGACAGGTGTGAGGTAGTACCTCATTGTCGTTTTGATTTGCATCTCTAGGATGATTAGTAAGTTTGAGCATGTTTTCATATGTCTCTTAGCCTTATGTATGTCCTCTTTCAAAAAGTGTCTATTTAGGTCCGTTGCCCATTTTTTGATAGGGTTATTTATCTTCCTTTTGTTAAGTTGTTTGAGTTCCCTGTAAATGTTGGAGATTAAACCTTTATCAGAGATATCATTGGCACATATGTTTTACCATGCAGTGGGTTTTCTTCTTTTTTTTGTTGTTGTTGTTGTTGTTTGTTTGTTTTTTGCTGGGCAGAGGCTTTTTATTTTGATATAGTCCCATTTGTTTATTTTCCCTTTAGTTTCCAATGCCTTAGGAGCTTTGTCAGTGAAGAAATTCCTTTAGCATATATCTGAGACTTTGCTTCCTGTGGATTCCTCTAATATTTTTATGGTTTCCTGTATTATATTTAAGTCCTGTATTTATTTTTGTGTATGGTGTAAGTTGCTGGTCTAGTTTCATTTTTTTTTGCAAGTATCTGTCCAATTTTCCCAACACTATTTATTGAAGAGACTGTCTTGACTCCATTGTATGTTCTTGCCTCCTTTGTCAAATATTAATTGGGCATAGTAGTTTTGGTTGATTTCTGGGTTGTCTATTCTATTCCATTGATCTATATGTCTGTTCCTGTGCCAGTACCAGGCAGTTTGGAGAACAGTGGCTTTGTAATACATCTTGATATATGATATTGAGATCCCACCTACTTTGTTTTTCTTTCTCAGGATTGCTGCAACTAAGACAGAGAAGCAATCTCAGAGGGAAGTTGAGAGTGGATGGGCGGGTGGTGCATGTGTCTGACCAAATTTCCAAGAACCATTTATTGAAGAGACTGTCTTGACTCCATTGTATTCTCTTGCCTCCTTTGTCAAATATTAATTGAGCATACTGGCTTGTGTTGATTTCTGGGTTCTCTGTTCTGTTTCACTGATCTAGAAGTCTGTTCTGGTGTCAGTACCAGGCAGTTTTGATAACAGTGGCTTGATATCTGGTATTGTGATCCTTCCTACATTGTTCTATTTTCTCAAGATTACTGCAGCTATTTGGGGTCATTTATATTTCAGATGAATTTTTGGAGAGTTTGTTCTATGTCTTTGAAGTATGCCATTGGTATTTTATTAGAGATTGGTTTGCATTGATAGATTCCTTTGGGTGGTATGGACACTTTAATGATGTTGATTCTACCAATCCATGAACATGGCATATTCTTCCATTTGTTCATGTCTTCCTCTATATCTTTTTTCAATGTACTGCAGTTTTCTTAGGTCTTTTATGTCCTTAGTTAAGTTTATTCCTAAGTATCTTAATTTTTTTGTGTGTGCAATGGTAAATGGTATTGTGTTTTTTTTAATCTGTCTTTCTATAAGTTCACTATTGGTGTATAAAGATGCCATAGATTTCTTGGCATTAATTTTGTATCCTACTACATTGCCAAATTCATTTATTAAGTCTAATAATTTTTTGGTGGAGTCTTTAGGGTTTTCTATGTACAGTATCATGTCATCTGCGAATAATGACAATTTTTCTTCTTCTTTTTCAATTTGGATGCCTTTTATTTATTATTCTTGTCTGATCGCTTTGGGTAGCACTTCTAGTACTATGTTGAACAGGAGTGGTGAAAGCAGGCATCCCTGTCTTGTTCCTGTTCTTGAGGCAAATGGTTTTAGTTTTTGCCCATTGAGTATGATGTTGCCTGTAGGTTTGTCATATAAGGCTTTGATTATGTTGACAAATGATCCTTCTGTTCCCACTTTGCTGAGTGTTTTTATCAGAAAAGAGTGCTGGACTTTGTCAAATGCCTTTTCTGCATCAATTGATGTGATTCTGTGATTTTTGTCTCTCTGTTTATGTGATGTCTCATGTTTATTGATTTGCAGATATTGTACCAGCCTTGCATCCCTGGAATAAATCCCATTTGGTCATGGTGTATGATCTTTCTAATGTAGTGCTGGATCTGGTTTGCTAGAATTTTGTTGAGGATTTTATCATCTATGTTCATCAGAGATATTGGCCTGTAATTCTCTTTCTTTGTGGTGTCTTTATCTGGTTTTGGGATTAGGGTAATGCTGGCTTCATTGAAAGAGCTTGAAAGTGTGCCTTCCTCTTGAATTTTTTTTGTCATAGTCTGAGCAGGATTGGTTTCTGTTCTCGTCTGAATGTTCGGTAAAACTCCCCTGTAAAGCCATCTGGTCCCGGGTTTTTGTTTGCTGGCAGCTTTTTGATTACTGTTTCAATTTCATCAGTAGTTATTGGCTTATTCAGGTTTTTTGATTCTTCATGATTGAGGTTTGGAAGCTTCTATTTTTTCTAGGAATTAGTCCATTTCGTTGAGGTTTTCCAGTTTGTTGGAGTATTTTTTTTACAATCATTTGCATATCAGTGGAGTCAATTGTTACTTCACCTCTTTCATTTCTCATTTTGTTTATTTGGTCCTCTTTCTTTGTTTTTCGGTGAGCCTGGCTAGAGGTCCATCAATACTGTTTATCCTTTAAAAGAGTCAACTCTTGGTTTCATTTATCTTTTGTATTGTTTTTGGGGGTTGTTTTTGTTTTTTGTGTTTTTTGGGTTATTTTTGGTATCTATCTCATTTAATTCTGCTCTGATCTATATTATCTCCTTTCTTCTGCTCAATCTGGCTTTTCTTGATTCTCTCTTTCTACTTCTTTAAGTTGCAAGGTTAGATAATTTATTACCAGTTTTTCTTGTTTTTGAGGTAGGCCTGTGCAGCTATGAACTTCCCTCACATGACTGCTTTCATTGTGTCCTATAGATTTTGGATTGTTGTGTTTTCATTGTCATTTTTTTCCAGGATGCTTTTTATTTCTTCTTTGATCTCTTTGGTAACCCCGTCATTGTTTATTAGCATGCTATTTAGCCTCCAAGTGTTTTATTTTTTTTCATTGTTTTTATTGTAGTTGATTTCTAGTTTTAAGCCATTGTGATCTGAGAAAATGCTTAATATGATTTCTATTCCTTTGAATTTGAGAAGAGACTTTGTCTATGTCCTAATATGTAGTCTATCTTTGAAAATGTCCCACATGCACTAGAGAAGAATTTATATTCGATAGGTTTGGGGTGAAATATTCTGAAGATGTCATTTAAGTCCATCTGATCTAGTGAGTCATTTAAGATTGCTGTTTCTTTGCTGATTTTTTGTTAGAGGATTTATCCAGTGGTGTCAATGGGGTATTAAAGTCCCCATAATAGAAATACTATGACTGTATTTCGATTTATCTCACCCATGATATCTACCAGAAGTTGTTTTATGATTTGGGTGCCCCTGTATTGGGTGCATATATGTTTACCAAAGTTATATCTTCTTGTTGAATTGTTCCCTTTAGTATTATGTAGTGGTCTTCCTTATCTTTTGTTTTGGCCTTTGAGGTCTATTTTTGTCAGATATAAGTATCAAAACCCTAGCTTTTTTCTCATTTCCATTTGCCTGAAAATTTTTTGCCATCACTTCACTCTCAGTCTGTGTGAATCCTTTGTTCTGAGGTAGGTCTCCTGCAGACAGCAAATATTTGGTTCATGTTTTCTTATCCACTCAGCTACCCAATGTCTTTTGATTGGAGAATTTAATCCATTTATGGGT
>NW_006295987.1:35204-39091 GCF_000327345.1 Myotis davidii
CCCTTTTCCCTCTTTCTGTTGTTCTGGCACCCCTATTATTTGTATGTTGTTTCATTTCATGTTGTCCCATAGCTCCCTTATGCTCTCCTCCTGTCTTTTAATTTTTTTCTCCAATTGCAGTTCAGTTTGGGTGTGTTTTGCTTCCCTGTCTTCTAATTTGCTAATTCTGTCCTCCTCTTTTCCTAGTCTACTGTTGATACTTTCAATGGTGTTTTTTATTGCAGCTATATCACTCTTCATTTCTTCTTGGTTGTTACATAATTTATTGATTTTTTTCATCCGTTTCTTTTTGATTCTTATATAAGTTGTTGATTTTTTCATCATTTCTTCTTGATTCTTGCATAAGCTGTTGATTTTTTCCTCCATACGGTTTATGCATTCTAGGACCCTTAATCTGAATTCTTTCTCTTTCATGCTGCATGCCCCCGTTTCACTTAGCTGCTTTTCTGGTGAGCCCTCCTTTTCTTTCCTTTGGGGGTTTCTTTGTGTACCCATGTTTGATCTCACTGACATATCTAGATTTTAAGTCGTTCAGTGGCTGCTCCCTGGGTGGCAGTGGCTCCTTGGGCTGTGGTTGCTCCTCGGGTGGTTGCGGTAGCAGCTGCTCCTCAGTTGGCAGCAGCTCCTCTGGTGGGTGCTGTTCACAGCTTTGGTGGCTCTTCTGGCTGTTGGGGGGAGGCTTCACATACAGCTGCTGTTCCTCAGAGGGTATGTTGATCAGGAGGCTGCTGTGTCTTGGATCTCCTGCCTTGATTTAAGGACACATAATACAACACAACAAGACACCTAATCCATTTATGTTTGATGTTAATATTGATAAGTACTTGTTTGTTGTCAGTTTTATTCTTAATGTTTGTATTTCTTCTTGCCTTTCTGTTTCTTTCTTTCTTTTTTTTTTACAGCAGCCCTTTTAGCATTTCTTGCATTGCTGGCTTGCTGGTAATAAACTCTCTTAGCCCTTTTTTGTCTGTGAAGCTCCTGATTCCACCTTCAATTTTGAATGATAGCCTTGCTAGGTATAGTATTCTTGGGTTCAGTCCCTTGCTTTGCATCACTTTATATATTTCATTCCATTCCATTCTGGCCCCATGTGTTGAGAAATCAGTTGATAGTCTAATAAGTGATCCCTTGTAAGTAACTTTCTGTCTCTCTCTGTCTGGCAGCCTTAAAAATTCTTACTTTGTCGTTGGTGTTTGCCAATTTAATTATGATGTGTCTTGATGTCAGTCTTTTGGGGTTCATCACTCTGGCTGCCTTTAAGATTCTTACTTTGTCGTTGGTGTTTGCCAATTTAATTATGATGTGTCTTGGTGTAGGTCTTTTGGGGTTCATCTTGTTTGGAACTCTATGTGCTTCTTGGACTTGCATAGTTTTTTTTCTTGCCAATATCAGGGAAGTTTTCTGTCATTATTTCTTCAAACGGGTTTTCTATGCCTTGGTTCTCTTCTTTTCCTTCTAAATACACCTATTATGCAAATGTTGTTTCAATTTGTGTTGTGCCAAAGCTCCCATAGGCTCTTCTATTGCTTTTTAAATGTTCTTTCCTGTTGCTGCTGTGTTTTTGTGTTTTTTCCTACCTTGTCTTCTAATTCACTGATGCGGTCCTCAGCCTCTTCTAGTCTACTGTTTAAGCCTTCCATTGTGTTCTTTATTGCAACTATGTCGTTCTTCATTTCCTCTTGGTTCCTTTTCATGTTGGTGACATTCTTATTCAGCTCCTGATAATTCTCGTTGAGTTGTGTGTATTTGTCATTGAGTTGTGTGTATTTGTCATCCAGCCATTTAAGCATCCTTATAACCATTACTCTGAATTTTTTCTTTGACATGTTACTAGCTTCAATTTGATATAAGTCCCTTTCTGGTGATTTCTCTTTTTCTTTCTTTTTAGGATTGCTTTTTTGTCTTCCCATGTTTTGCTGTAACATTTTAATTGTAGATCTGATTGCTTTACTACCCAGGTTCTTTTGGGGGTGATGCTACTGGTGTGATCTCTTAGGTCTCTTGGGCTTGGTAATATAGTGTATCTCCCTATTTAAGCTATTTGGTTTCTCCTGATGTAGGCCTGCGAGCTGGAAAGGTACAACTGCTGTGTCTAGAAGTCTGCAGCCATGGAAGGGGGTGTCCCAATTTTTGCTGTCTTGCACCCTTGGTTGAAATTTGGCGTGTCCATTGGGGACTCACAGTTGCACCCAGGATCCATCTGTTGGAGTGGTTGTGCTCAGGAGGCCTGCGCTCTGGAAAGGCATGACTGTGGTGTCCAGACTTCTGTAGTTATGGGGTGGACAGACTCAGCTTTTGCTGCTGCTCCATGGTTGTATACATGCACCCCCAGTGGTGGCTTACAAGGGCTCCCATGATGTGTTTGCTAGCAGGGTGTACTGACACATTCTGAAGGGCCTTGATGCTGAAGCCATGTGATTATGGTGTCTGTGGGCAGGTATCCTAGAAGAGGGAATTCAGAGTTTCTACAGCCCAGCAGTGTTTCCCCATTTGTATAAGTGCACGCCCAGCGAGGGCTCATAGTGGTGCCCAAGGGCTGCCTGTGGAGCTGAGGGTTTGGCAGGCCTGTAGTATGGAAAAGCATGCAACTTTAGTGTCCAGAGTTCTGAAGCTGTGGGGTGGGAAGACTCAGGTTTTGCTGCTGCACCTGTGGTGGTGGCTCACAAGGGCACCTGCTGTGTGTTTGCCAGCAAGGCACACTGAAGCACTCTGAAGGGCACTCACTCACCTCCATCCTACCAGCCACCATCTTTTTCTCCACTATAATCTTTACTATTTCCTTCCTTCTGGTTACTCTGGGCTTTTCTATTTACTCTCTGTCTAATTCTTTATGTTGCAGGGTTAGATAATTTATTATCATTTTTTCTTGTTTTTTGAAGTAGGCCTGTAGAGCTATCAACTTCCCTCTCTGGAAAGCTTTCACTGTGTCCCATGGATTTTGGATTGTTGTGTTCTCATTGTCATTTGTTTCCAGGATGCTCTTTTTCTTTGATCTCCTTGATAACCCAATCATTGTTTAATAGCATGCTATTTAGCCTCCCAGTGCCTGATTCTTTTCCATTGTTTTTATTGTAGTTGATTTCTAATTGTACGCCATTAGGATCTGAGAAGATGCTTGATATGATTTCTATCTTCTTAAATTTGAAGAGACTTTGCCCATGTCCCAATATGTGATCTATCTTTGAAAATGTCCCATGTGCACTTGAGAAGAATGTATATTCTGTTGTTTGGGATGAAATGTTCTGAAATGTCAATTAAGTCCATCTGATCTAGTGAGTCATTTAAGATTGATGTTTCTTTGATGATTTTTATTTAGAGGATTTATCCAGTGGTGTCAATTGGGGTATTATGGACCCCTACTGTGATTGTATTTCTGTCAATCTCTCCCTTAATATCTTCCAGAAGTTTGTTTGTTTGTTTTTTTCTTTTCTTTCTTTTTTTTTTTTTTTGTATTAGGCTGCTCCTGTATTGGGTGCATATATGTTTACCAGAGTTATAAATTCTTGCTGAATTGCTCCCTTTAGTATTGTGATGTTGCCGTTCTTATCTTTTGTTATGGCCTTCACTTTGAGGTCTATTTTGTCAAATATAAGTATTGCTACCCTAACTTTTATCTCATTTCCATTCGCCTGAAAATTTTTTTTCTGTCCCTTCACTATCAGAGTGTGTGAGTCCTTTGTTCTAAGGTGGGTGTCTTGTAGACAGCATGTATATGGGTCATGTTTTTTTAGCCACTCATCTACCCTATGTCTTTTTATTGGAGCATTTAGTCCATTTAAGGTTATTATTGACTAGGGGCCTGGTGCACGAAATTCGTGCACTGGGTGTGTGTGGGGGGAAGTGTCCCTCAGCCCAGCCTGCCCCCCCTCCCCTCCCGGGAGACCTCA
>NW_006295987.1:39224-47547 GCF_000327345.1 Myotis davidii
TTTGTGTTGAAATCTATTTTGTCTAATGTGAGTATTGCTACCCCAGCTTTTTTTCTTTTTCCATTTGCATGAAATATATTTTTGTATCCCTTCACTATCAGTCTGTGTGTATCTTTTGTTCTGGGGTGGGTCTCTTGTAGACATGGTGTAATGGGCCCTGGTTTCTTATCCATTCAGTTACCCTATTTTTTTTTTATTGGAGCATTTAGTCCATTTACATATAAGGTTATTATTGATAAGTACTTGTTTGTAGCCATTTTTAATCTTTATGCCTGTGTCCCTTCTTCCCTTTCTATTTCTACCTTTTCTTTTCTTTTTTTCTTTCTTTTCTTTCTTTTTTTTTTTTTTACAGCAGTCCCTGTAGCATTTGTTACATTACTCACTTGGTGGTAATAAACTCCCTTAGCCTTTATTTTTGTCTGTGAAGCTCCTTATTTCCCCTTTAATTTTTAAAGCTAGCCTTGCTGGATAAAGTATTCTTGGATTCAGTCTCTTGCTTTGCATCACTTTGTAAACTTCCTTTCATTCCTTTCTGGCCTGATGTGTTTCTGTTGAGAAATCATTTGATAGTCTAATGGGAGATCCTTTGTGGGTAACTTTCTGTCTCTGTCAGCCTTTAAGATTCTTACTTTTTCATTGATGTTTGTCAGTTTAATTATGGTGTGTTTTGGTATCAGTCTTTTTGGTTTCATCTTGTTTGGGAGTCTTTGTGCTTTCCGGACTTGTGTGAGTTTTTTCTTCCACAAATCAGGGAAGTTTTCTGTCATTATTTCTTCAAACAGGTTTTCTATTCCTTGCTCAGCTTCCTCTCCTCACACCCCTATTATGTGTATGTTCTTTTTTTTTAATGTTTTCCCACAGCTCCCTTAGGCTCTCTTGCTTTTTAAGTTTTTTTTCTTTTTTGTGTTTTTTTGTTTTGTTCTCCAGGTGATGCTCTGCTTGGGTGTTTTTCTACCTTGTCTTCTAACTTCCTGATGCCATCCTCAGGTTTGTCTAGTATACTGTTGAAGCCTTCCATTGTGTTCTTTATTATAGCTGTGTCATTATTCATTTCTTCTTGATTCCTTTTATGTTGGTGAAATTCTCATTCAGCTCCTCATAATTCTCATTGGGTTGTGTGTATTTACCATCCAGATGTTTGAGCATCCTTGTAACTATTACTCTGAATTCTTTCTGTGACAAATTACTTGCCCCCATTTCACTTAATTCCTTTTCTGGTGATCACTCTTTTTCTTTCCTTTGGGGATTGCTTCTTTGTTTCTTCCTTTTGGCTGTAACGTTTTAATTGGTTCTATGTCTTAGATCCAACTGCTATGCTACCCAGGTTCTTTTGGGAGTAGTCCTATGTGGTTGGTGATTTTTGTGACCCAGTGGTGCTGCCTCTCAGATCTCCCGAGCTTGCTGTTTTATTGGAGCCCCCTACTTGAGCTATTTGTGTTCTCTTGATGTAGTTGGGTCTTGAATGTTAGTTTCTCATTTGTGGATGAAGTCTCGTCCAGGGTTGTCTGGCAATGTGACCCACCCCAGCCTCATTGCGTAAGCTGTTGTGGATGTGCTTATGATTCCAGCTCTTGTGAAAAGAGTTGCCTGAGGTCTCACTGGCATATGCTCACTGTGAGATCCTGGAATCCATGGCCTGTGAGAAAGGGGTCGCAGGCCTTGAGGCTCAGGTCATGTGACTCTGGCCAGTGTTGTGTGACTCTTGTTGGGGTAGCATCACTCTGCAAATCACTGCGAGGTTCCCGGAGCCCATGATGGTGAGAAGCAACTGTCCCATAGTCTGCGGATGAGGCACTGGGACTTTGGCCAGGGTGATTTCACTCTGCAAATCACAAGGGAGTACTGGAGCCAGTGGCTGGGGATGCAGGAATCTTGGAGTCTGTGGCTGAAACAGCACGACCTTGTTCAGGGACGTGACCCCTCAGTAGCTCACCGAGGTGTCTAGAAGCAGGCAGCCCAGGAGAGAAAAGTCTCAGTTTCTGCTGAGTGAGTCATGGGCTTTTGGTTAGAGAGGAGCTTGCCCTGGGGTGGCTCACAGAGGGGCCCAGGAACCATATGCTGGGGCAGTGGGCTCAAGGGACCTGCGTGTTGGAGCAGTGCAACTACAGTGTCTATGTTTAATTTTTTTTACTTTATTTATATTGCTTACACTATTATAGAAGTCCCCATCTGTGCCCCCTCCTTGACCCACCTTCTCCCCACCATCGCCACACAATCCAACACAACACTCTTTTCTTTTTTAAAAAATTATTTATTGTTTAATGTATTAAATATGTCTCCTTTTACCACCATTGACCTCTTCCCAGCTGTTCCCACCCCCCAGTACATGCCCTCACCCCCTACTGTCTGTATCCATGGGTTATGCTTATATGCATGCATACAAGTCATTTGGTTGCTCTCTTACCCAACCCCCACCCTCTCCTGTCTTCCCTCTGAGATTCAACAGTCTGTGCAATGCTTCTATGTCTCTGGATTTATTTTTGTTCATCGATTTATGTTTTTCCTGAGAGTCTCTTCTTTGTTATGGCAGGGTAGCATTTCATTATGTATACCATAGCTTATTTCTTTCTGTATTCTAATATAAAAATTTTCCAAAATACAGAAAAGTTTAAATAATTGCACAGTGAATGCCCATAAACCCATTGTATAGGTTCTGCAAGAGTTCACATTGTGCTAGATTTACTTTATCACTTTATTACTTTACTGTATTCTTTTATCTGTCCACCAATTCATACGATTTTTTTCATGCATTTTAGAGTCAGTTGCAGACATTGCTCCACCTCACACCTAAAGATTTTAGTTTGCATATCATTAAAATTCAATATTTGTTTTAGGTCGCCTCCTTTATTTTTATATTAAATTTGTTGGTATGATATTGGTTAGTAAAATTACATAGGTTTTAAGTGTAGACTTCTGTGATATATAATCTGTATATTGCATTGTGTGCCCACCACCCAAAGTCAAATCTCCTTCCAAATACCTATTGGTCATTTGTATGTCTTTTGGGGAAAGTGTCTGTTCAGGTCTTCTGCCCATTTTTTTCTTTCTTTTCTAATTTATTTATTTTATTGTTGGCAGTATTACAGGTGTCCCCCGTCTCCCTTGGACCCTCTCAACCCAGCCACTGCCACACCCCAGGCCTTCAGCACAATATTGTCTGTGTCCATGGGCTATGCGTATAAGTTCTTTGGATAATCTTTTCCCATCCCTCCATCCCTCTCCATCTGAGATCTGTCCATCTGTTCCATGCATCCATGCTTCTGGTCCTATTTTGTTCATCAGCTTATTTTGTTCCTTAGATTCCACATATAAGTGAGATCATATGATAATTATCTTTTTCTGACTGGCTTATTTCACTTAGTATAATAATCTCCACATCATCCACACTATCACAAAGGATAAGAGATTCTTCTTTTTTTACAGCCGCATAGTATTCCATTGTGTCAATGTACCATAACATTTTTATCTACAGAGGTGGTATTTCACTGTGGTTTTGATTTAATGAGCACATGGGCTATTTCCCGATCTTAGCCCATTTTTTGGTTGGATTGATTGTTTGTTGTTGAATTGTATGAGTTCTTTATATATTTTGAATATTAACCCCTTGTTGAAGCTGTTGTTTGCAAATATCACCTGTCATTTTGGTGGTTGCCTTTTTGTTTTGTTGGCAGTTTCTTCTGCTGTGCAGAAGCTTTTTAGTTTTACATACTGTCAGTCATTTACTTTTGCCTTTACTTTTGGAATCAAATGTATAAAATCTTTTCTAAGATCTAGATCCATTATTTTAGTACCTATGTTTTCTTCTATGTAATTTATTGTTTCAGATACTATATTTAGGTCATTGATCCATTTTGAATTAATTTTTGTAAATGCAGACAAACTGTAATCCAGTTTTATTCTTTTTCATATGGCTTTCTAACTTTCCCAGCACCATTTATAGAAGAGGCTTTTTCTATTGCTTGTTTTTGGCTACTTTGTCAAAAATTATTTACCCATATATGTGGAGTTTTATTTCTGGGTTCTTAATTCTATCCCATTGGTCTGTATGTCTGTTTTTTTGCCCATACCATGCTGTTTTGATTATCTTTACTCTGTAGTACCACAGCATTTTTATCCACTCATCTACTGATCGGCACTTGGGCTACTTCCAAATCTTGGCTATTATAAATAATGCTGCAATGAACATAGTTGTGCATATATTCTTTCAAATTAGTGTTTTGGGTTTCTTCT
This sequence comes from Myotis davidii, assembly GCF_000327345.1. Classification (NCBI taxonomy): domain Eukaryota; kingdom Metazoa; phylum Chordata; class Mammalia; order Chiroptera; family Vespertilionidae; genus Myotis; species Myotis davidii. The sequence continues at coordinate 43,455 of NW_006295987.1, forward strand.
TATATATACCCCAAAATTGAAATATTGGGCCATAAGGTCGTTCATATTTAATTTTTTCAGAAAAATTCATAATGTTTTCTAGAGTGGCTAAAACAATGGGTATTCCCACCAACAGTGCATGAGGGTTCCCTTTTCTTCACATCTTCACAAAGACTTGTTTGTTGATTTTTTTATGATTGCCATTGTGACAGGTATGAGGTGGTATTTCATTGTGATTATGATCTGCATTTCTCTGGTGATTAGTAATGTCGAAAAACTTTTCATATGTTTATTAGCCATCCTTATGTCTTCTTTGGAAAACTGTTTATTCAGTTCTTTAGTCCATTTCTTAGTTAAATTGCTTGGGTATTTTTTGTGTGTGTCGAGTTGTATAAGTTTTTTTATATATTTCAGACATTAACCTTTTATCAGATATATCATTGGCAAATGTGTTCTTCCATTCAGTAGGTTTTTTTTTTTTTTTCATTTTGTTGATGGTTTCATTTGATGGGCAAAAAATTTTGTTTGATTTAGTCCAATTTGTTTAATTTTTTCCTTTGTTTTCCCTGCCTGTGGAGATATATCAGGAAATATATTACTTTGAGAAATGTCTAAATTTTACTGCCTATGTTTTCTTTTATGTTGAATTGAAGTCCTTATTCCATTTTAGGTATATTCTTGTATATAGTGTAAGAAGGTGGTCTACTTTCAATTTTTTGGCATGTATTCACCCAGTTTTCTCAGTAATTCATCCAGTTTTCTCTATATATATAATTTATTTCAGAGAGGAAAGGAGAGGGAGAGAGAGATAGAAACATCAATGAAGGATAAATAAAATACAATTAAAAAGAAAGAAATATCTATGATGGAAGTGAATTTTTGATTGGATGCCTCCTGCATGCCCCCCACTGGGAATCAAGCCCATAATCCAGACATGTGCCCTGACCTCCTGGTTCATAGGTTGACACTCAACTACTGAGCCACATTGGTCAGGCTGTTTTTCTTTCTCAAGATTACTCTGACTATTCAGGGTCTTTTGCAGTTCCATCTAAATTTCTGGATTATTTGTTCTAGTTCTGTGAAATATGCTTTTGGTGTCTTGATAATAATTGCATTGAATATATAAATTGCTTTGGATAGCATGGGCATGTTAATAAATGTAATACTTCCTATCCATGAGCACAGTATATGCTTCCATTTATTTGTATATGCTTCAATTTATTTCTTCAGTATCTTGTAATTTTGTTAGTACATATCTTTTACATCCTTGGTTAAATTTATTCCTCGGTATTTTTTTCATGCAATTGTAAATGAGATTATTTTAATAGTTTCCCTTGCTGATAGTTCATTATTGGTGTTTAAAAAAGGAAATGAGCCCAACTGGCATGATAGATTGGTTAATAAAATTATATAGATTTCAAGTGTATAATTCTATAATACATCATCTGTATATTGCATTGTGTGTTACCTTCCCAAAGTCAAATCTCCTTCCATCACCATGTAATTGATTCCCTTTAGCCTTTATTACCTTCCCCATTCCTTTTCCCCTCTGGTAACCAGCATGAATTTAACTGTACCCATGACCTTTTATTTGTTTTACCATTTGTTGTTTTCACTTTTACATCCCACATATGACTAAAATAATATTTTTTTACTTTTTCCAACTGACTTATTTCACTTAGCATGTTATTCTCAAGATCTATCCATGATGTTGCAAATGAGAGTATTTTATTTTTTCTTATTTATTGTGATGATTACCTTTAAGAAGAGTTTGCAGATTTAATTGTGTGAACTTTGTGACTTGATTTTACTATATAAAGGTCTGAAGAATATTCCAAAATTCTATAATTTTATCAGAATGTGAATTGGTGTCTATGTCTTTTCCCCTTGAAATATAGTATGCTTTTTGCTTGGCAATATATCTCAAAACAACAGTTTTCTTTATGGTGGCTCATCATTGTTTCTCTTATGTTACTAACTTTCTCTGATTTTGTTATTTAGTGTGCCTTCTTTTTCTTTTTCTGTATGTTTTTGCTTTGGTCCTTCGTTTGCTTAACTAGTTCTGCAATTTCCATTTTCATTACATTCAGTTTTCTATCATCTAATCTATTGTCTTGTTTCACTGAAATGATATTTGATGTAATTACCTCTAGAGTTTGAAACACTGAGAATTTTTTTTCAGTTTTTGCACAATGTTCTCACCAAAAATGGATTTTTCATATCTCTTTGTAGAATTTTTCCTTTCCTCTTTCTTTTCTTTCCTTGTAAGTCTGGAGTATTTTTTTACACATCTGCCAAAATATTTCTTTGAATTATTCACATATTCAAAGTGGGTGATCTAATCAAAATCTTATATTTGCTCAGATATAATATGGGTAAATCCTTGACTTATTTCCCACTTTATCTGGGTTTGGTATTGCTCATAACATTATTTATTTTTGACTAATCCTCATCCGAGGATATTTTTCCATTGAGTTTTCAGGGAGAATAGAAGAGAGAGGGAAAGACAGAGGGAAACATAAATGTGATAGAAACACATGGATTGGTTGCCTCCTCCACAAGCCCTGACCAGGGCCCAGACTGGGGAGGATCCTGCATCCAAGGTATGTACCTTTGACCAGAATCGAACCCAGGACCCTTTGGTCCATAGGCCAACAATCTATCCACTGTTTGTGCTTTCCTCCTTCGGCAACCTAACAGTTTTGTCTTTGCTTTTATTCTCTAAACGCAGAACATAGGACTTTTCAGGTGCAAGAACTCACCCCAGGCTGCAGAGCAGGGAGAAAGACACAGAACTGAGGTGCCTGAGGAGAGGCTGTGGAGGGAAGCACAGGCCTTTAAAAACTGGGTATTGTTAATTTCATTTCCTTTTCTGTAGCCTTAGAGTTTAAGTAGAGTGGAACAGCTTTGTTAGTATTGTAAATGATTTTGATTCAAGAATGTATACTCTGATTTTCCTTATGTAATTTTGACATGTACCCTGTACTTGAGTTCACTTCATCTAAGTTCAGGTGTATCTTATTCCTACATATGAAAGGAGGCCACTTTACTCTGGACCATGTCCTTAATTCAGGGTACAGTATTAGAGACTTTGTCTCCAAAAAAACAGTCTGTCACTTCACCCTCATCTCCCTAATAATTATGTTCATTATTCTTCCAAAAAGTAGATGGAAAATATAGGTAATATCCATGGGTTGTGACCTAGGTATTATTAAATCAGAAGGGTTGGGAGACTTTAATTATCATTCTCCCTGAAAATCCTCTCCCTGACTGTCCACAACCTTGGATAATCTTGTTTTATTTTTTCTTTTCTCTTCTGACATGCTAAATCCTCAAATATTGCTGGAATTAACTATCATTTAGTGATAATTATCATTCTATTTTCCATCACTACCATTCCTTTTCATTCGGCTTCTACTAGGATACTTAAAGGAAAACAAAAGAGAGCATGCATTGTCTAGGAATTTGTAGTGTACTTACAAAACTCCCTCTAATTATAATATCTAGATTGAGTTTTATTATTGAGATTTTAAAAGATATATTTTACTTACCTTATGTCCCTCCACAAACAGTTGTTTTAAGTGGCCTGTGATTCTGTCTTTCTCTCTAAAAGTATTTTTCAAAAATTATATTAAATTTTTACTCTTTCCATATTTTTTGCTCCTTTTTATTTTTTTTTAATTCGCGCCTGAGGATATGTTCGTTGATTTTTTTTAAGAAAGAGAGTGAGGGAGAAGAACATTGATGTGAGAGAGAAACATCAATTTGTTGCTTCCCGTACATGCCCTGATTCAGAATTGAACCCACAACCTGGGTATGTGCTCTGACTGGGAATCAAACCCAACACTATTTGGTGTATGGGACGATGCTCCAACCAACTGAGCCACCCAGCCAGGGCTCCTTTTTAAATGCTTCACTTTACTACCTTATTTTTTGTTCACTTATTTTGAGTTATGGAGATCTTGTGATCTCAGAATTAGTTAACAGTTGTGGAGCACTTACTACATGCCAGCCACTATTGGTTCAAAAAGTAGGATCTCCTAAGTGTTTAGAAGTCAATGAAGAATTTAAATTCGATTATTCTCACAGAAAACTAAAAGCATAGAAGAGTGTG
>NW_006295987.1:48253-49614 GCF_000327345.1 Myotis davidii
GTGCTGGAGCCATCCAGGTTCAGCCACCTGGTGTGCTGATGATCAAATAAATTCATAATCCCTCACCATTCTGGCTTTGTGCTTTCCTCCTTCGGCAACCTAACAGTTTTGTCTTTGCTTTTATTCTCTAAACGCAGAACATAGGACTTTTCAGGTGCAAGAACTCACCCCAGGCTGCAGAGCAGGGAGAAAGACACAGAACTGAGGTGCCTGAGGAGAGGCTGTGGAGGGAAGCAGGGCAGTGAGATGTCCCCAGGGCTCCAGCTTTGGGACATTCCTAACCTTCCAAACTTAAGCGGCCATTTCTTTCCTGAAGAATCAGCCCCTCCCTGTAGCCTCAAGACAGGTAACACAGCCTGGAATACCCTGCCTGTATTTTGAGCTGTACAAAGGAAACAATGGCTCTGAATAGCCCCAAAAAGCAGCCTTCAGTGGTTGGGTTGGAAGAGGGGCTCATCAGCCCCACTATTCTGGGAACCAGACTGATAAAAACTCCAGGTTGCCAGCCAACACCACTGGTTTTCAAACAAGGATATCTGACCAACCAAGGCCAGGAGGAGGAGTTCTGGGTCAGGGAAATAAACATCAATCTGATTCCCGGAAAGCAAAACACCACCACCATCATGTAAAGCCCTGTCAGAAACAGACACTTGGGTGATTAATATTCACAGCTGGGAGACAGGCAAAGCCAGCAGATTGGTCCTGCCTGCTTGCAGCCAAGGCCTGTGGAGACAGACATAAACAGAGGACCAGTGAATTACTTGGAGCTTCAAAAGGATGCTAAACGCTGAAGACAGTGCCTGAGAGTGGTCAGTACCTAACTACCTAAAAGAAAGCCAAGAATTGGCAGAGAGAACAGAAGAGTGGAGCTAAATCAGCCCCTATGGGATATTAAAATGCAGCTAGAGCAAACGACACTTCACTTTAATTTTTTATTTTATTTCAGAGAGAGAGCAAGGGAGAGAGAGAGAGAGAGATCAATGTGAAAGAGAAACATTGATCAGTTGCCTCCAGTATGCTTCCCGTACATGCCCTGATTCAGAATTGAACCCACAACCTGGGTATGTGCTCTGACTGGGAATCAAACCCAACACTATTTGGTGTATGGGACGATGCTCCAACCAACTGAGCCACCCAGCCAGGGCTCCTTTTTAAATGCTTCACTTTACTACCTTATTTTTTGTTCACTTATTTTGAGTTATGGAGATCTTGTGATCTCAGAATTAGTTAACAGTTGTGGAGCACTTACTACATGCCAGCCACTATTGGTTCAAAAAGTAGGATCTCCTAAGTGTTTAGAAGTCAATGAAGAATTTAAATTCGATTATTCTCACAGAAAACTAAAAGCATAGAAGAGTGTG